>NW_006408635.1:5319410-5345605 GCF_000296735.1 Chrysochloris asiatica | reverse complement strand
TGAACAACGAACTGCCTCTTGGTCCAGCAGGGTCACCATGGTAGACAGGTTTCAGAAGAACTTCCAGATGAAGACAGACTATGTGGGTCATTTAGGCAGCTTAAAAATTACTCAGTCATTTTAGGAGGAAGGGATTTCATGCAAATGGCATTCTCCAAAACTCAATTTTCATGTTTTGCTTGTTGATATTTATTTAGCTTAAGGGGTTTTGAAATTCTAGTATTCTGTAAGGTGAGCTACTGCTGAATTCTGAACTATAACAATCTTAGATGTTAGTGGAAAATATCTTCTGTAATTTCTGCAGTTTGTTGCTCATCTGAAAGGGCAGGAGTGTAGTGCTCTGAGCCAGGAAATACAGTCATCTCGTAGATGATGAAACTGAACTAAGAGCAATGGGAAACCTGGGGAGGGCCTCAGGTTCACAATAGACAACTTAAGAGAAGAACCGAAGAAAGTTTGGGTTGGCATGCTGTAATCATAAAGTCGGACTGTCTCCTTTTTTTCCCCTTTACTTTCTTATTCTATTTTTGCTGATATTCATACATCTTTCTCCTCAGTGAGTCCATCCCATTTGCTTTTGGCTAAGTTTTTTTTTTTTTTAAATGTTTTATTGTGAATTATATGATAGTTTACATGGGAGAACTTTAGTTTTACATTCATTCCATTGTATATCATCTCACTGCCATGGTTCCAATCCCCTCCATGCATCCTCAACCACCCAAAGGGTATATTCCAGAAACCCTCCTCCTACACTTCCTCCTCCTCCCCCCAGTTTTCATTGGCTAAGATTTTGAGGATGTTTTAACTCTCTTAGGTTCCATCAAATTTCTATTGTTGACATGACTCTTGGATATCTCCAAGTCGTTAGCTTGCTGAGGTCATTTTGTATAAACCTAAACCTTAAACAAAAGGAGCTCTGGCAGTGTAGTGGTTACGAATTGGACTGCGAACCTTAAGGTCAGCAGTTCGAAACTACCAGCTGTTTCGTGAGACAAAGATGAGGCTTTCTGCTCTCGTAAAGATTTACAGCCTCAGAAACCCTGTATAGGGTTGCTATGGGTCCAAACCAACTCCATGGCACTTAACAACAACAACAACAAACCTTAAACATAGAAGAAAAATCAACAACTTTTCAAATACTCTTAAGGATTTTCACACAGGATAGGATGATTTCCTTTTTATTTTGTGTGTGTGTGTCCATCCTAATCACCTTGACTTTGCATTAGAATTTTGCTGAATTCTTGATTTGGAAAAAGTTTTTTAGAGTACCCACCTTTGATGCCACCCACTCCCCTCATTGTCTCCACATGGTTGTCAGCCTTCCCAACTCTGCATCCGAGGCATCACATTGGAAGCTTGAACCTGACTGTGGTTGTTGTTGTTAAGTGCTACTGAGTCGGTTCTGACTCATAACAACCCTGCAGAGGCTTTCCAAGGTGTGGCTGGTGGGTTTGAACCGCCAACCTTGTGGTTAGCCATACAGTGCTTATCCCAAAGCACCACACCAGGACTCCTGAACTTGACTACACTGGAATTAATTATTTATAGCACAAAAACACCCTTTCACTGCCATCAAGTTGATTCCAACTTATGGTGATCTTATAGTAGTAGAAAGTCTCATAATCTTCCTGTGGGGTGACTGGTGGGTTTGAACTGCCGACCTTGCACTTAGCAGTCAAGTGCTTATTCCACAGTACCACGCCAGTACTTCTAATTATACCAGGTTGTTGTTATTTGTTATAAAATGCCATGAAGTTGGTTCTGACTCATAGCAACCCTGTACAGGGTTTCCAAGGCATTAAATCCTTGTGAGAGCAGAAAGCCTCATCTTTCTCCCATGGAATGACTGTGTTTATCCTATGGAGCCACAATTAAGCCTGTGTTCCTTAATGACACCATGGTGGCGGTGGTGGTGTGCAGTGGAGTTGGTTCTGACTCATAGCAACCCTGTGTAGGGTTTCCGAGGCTTTAGATCTTTGTTGTTCTTATTGTTAAGTATTGTGGAGTCGGTTCCGACCCATAGTGACCCTGCACAGGGTTTCCGAGGCTGTAAATCTTTACGGGAGCAGAACGCCTCATCTTTCTCATGTGGAATCACTGGTAGTTTTGAACTGCTGACCTTGTGGTTGGCAGCCTGACTCGTAATCACTACGGTACTAGAGCTCCTTTACTGGAGCGGAAAGCCTCATCTTCCTCCTGCAGAACCGCAGGTAGTTTTGAACTGCTATCCATGAGATTACCAGCCCTACTCGTAACCACTATGCTACCTAGAAATTAGGCAATGCTACAATTAAACACTTTTATGAAAGGACTTCAAAAAGTTCATGGAAACATGGAATGAAATGATAATGAATTATTTTCCATGAACTTTTGGGATCCTCTTCATATTTTCCAGAGAGAAAGTTGTTTGAACTTCAAGGTAGGCTGTTCAAGCTCACCATCTGCTCCTTGGAAAGCCTAAACATGGTTGCTATGGGTCGGAATTGACTCAACGGCACTCAACAACAGCAGCAATGCCTCAAAATAATGCTCTGACAACTTACTTCAAAACCGTGGGGAAGACAGTTTACGCTGTCACCCATGGGGTCTTCATGAGTCGGAGGCGACTCCTTGGAAAGTAGTTGGTATTATAGAGTGGGCTGTGAGGGTTGGGGAAGCATGGGGTCCCTTGGGGGTCCAATCAGACACAGCTGCTCCTTGGCTCTGCTCCCCAGTTCCTCCCACTGTGTGGGTCTCACTGAGATGGAGCTGTGTCTCTCCAGGGAGTGAGCGCTTCTTGCCAGCTCCAGTCTTCCATCGCAGAGCTCCGGGGGGATTAGCACCGTGGAATCAATGTGCAGACCCAACCCAAGTGTCACAAAGTAAATATTTCACATTTCATGTTAAATCATATCTTAAAACAAGTGTGAAGAATTGGGATTAAGTGAGAAACGTGCATTTGAAGGATTTGAAATGGAGTTTGATCAGGATGAAATCTACTCTGCTCTGTCTCCACCTTTTCTTGGAGACCCTGGACAGTCCCTCCTATGTGCTGGGTGTCCACTAGATGCATGGACTACCCAGAGGTGGTAAGGCCAGGTGATGCAGCATGGGGATGGGGCAGCCCCATGTCCCACTAGGCATTCCAAATACAGGGAAATAAAGTGAAGCTTGAGGTTCAATAAAAGAGGTTTTTCTGCTTCTGTACAAAAACAAGTAAAGGTGAGCAGGATGAGGACCAGACACAGATGGATAAAGGTAGATTCTATGAGGCTGATTTAATAGTTTTTTTTAAGTGACTCAGAATTATACAGCCCTGGGCAGTTTTTGCTTTGTTCTTGTGTTTATTGAGAAGGGCAAGCCACCGTCTTCGCCTGCTGTCGTTATAGATAATGGTGTGAAGATCCATGTGGCCCCACACTGCCCGTGTTTGTTCTGAGGGTTGGTTTGTTCTTATATGTGTTTTTCATGTGTCCTTCTCATGCAAAAGCAGAGTTTTGGAAGACATGCTCCTACCCCAGCCCCTAATCCAGCGTGCTTCCTGGGGTGAATTGGAGAAGGACAGCCATTTGGGGTGCACTGGGGAGCCAGGGAGAGGGCCTGACATCAGGGGGATGAGAGGGCACAGGACACAGTGGGCATGGGGATGGATGGAAGCCAGGGCCTGCCTAACTCTGTTTCTGCTGTGAGAGTTCTCTTTATTTTTAGCTTTCTCCAGAAGTTTTTGCTCATGTAACTAAGAGATCGTGAAGATGGATATTTTTTTCTTTCTTCTTTAGAATTTGCTTTAGTTGTTGTTATTCTTCGAGATCAAACACAAAGAATCTTCAGAAAGTTTGTGGAAAAATGGAATTAAAGAATTTCCATGAGCTTTTTGAAGCCACCTCATACTCTTTGACTACCTTCATGAAGAAATGATCTTTTCCTGTCTGGATTTGTGTATAAGAGATTTCTGCTATGCTGGGTGTGGCTGACACATGCATAATTGATAATTGCACAAATGCTGACTGGACTGATGCATCAGGGCTCCCTTTCCTTGTCATCCCTGTCAGTCACCAGTAGCATTGGTGGGCTCCCATAGAGATGGCTCCCTGGCCCTATGATTATCCTTCCTCTATCCAGCAAAGGCCTGTCCTTGTAGTCAAAGCTCAGTGGAAGCCCTCTTACCCTCCAGTACTGAGAATGTTATCTAGTTGTTGGTAATGCTGTGTAACAAACACCCCAAATCTTAGTGTCTCATTGTAATGGGTGTTTGTTTGTTGTTCATGTTACAGCCTGAGTCTGGGCTGGCTACGATGTGCTCCACTCTCCTCTTCATTGTGGGGTTCATGCTGGAGAAGCAAGTCGTATCTGGGTTGTCTTTTTCTCACAACAGAGGGAAAAGAACAAAAATAGATCAATCCCTGTGGCACCTTCACCTCAGACTGGGCACCTGTCAACCAATGACCTGAGTCCATTGGCCAAAGTGAACCTCCTGGTGGGGGCAGCTGGCAGATGGAGAAGAGCAGCAATAACTAGGCTCGGAGTCCTTATCTGGTGGCTCTTGAAGCATTTTAAGTGTTAGCACTGGAAGTAACATATTCAGATTTTTTTATTTTATTTTATTAGTTTACATGAGGGAACATTAGTTTTACGTTAATTCTATCATATATCTTTTTATTGCCATAGTTACCAAGTTACCATCCCGTCCATGCATCATCACCCAACCAAAGGGTATACCCTGCAAGCCCGCCCCCCCTGCCCCATGGTCTTCAGCAACTCCATCTCTTCACATCATCCTCCCTGTCTCCATCTCAGGCCTCACTGCTCCTCTGGGTGGGGTCCTGCTCTCCGTTCTTCTCCATTGATGGTCCCAGGGCCCTCCGCTCCTAGACTGAAAGGTTAATCACTCCCCTCCTTGCTATAAAATATCCACCTTTACATTTCCAGTCTTTACAATCAGTCCTGATAACAGTTATTCACCCTGGCATCACAAGAGACCTATCTGCATTTCCTGTCATCATCCCTTCCTAGACAGGTTGGACACTACTCACTGGAGACTCTACCATCCTCCCCGCCCTGTGTATCTAGGTTCCCTCTTGAAAGCTTGTAAGCCTGTCACTTCTTACCTTTATATCCCTCCCCCATTTTGGGTAGCCAATGTTCAAGTTGCTGGTCCCTATCTACTCTTTGTGTGGAGGGGGTGGGAATAATTCTTAGAGCAGGGATTTGTTTCCTCTTTTGAGCTACTGCATTTATAGGTGCAGGTCAAGTTTATCAAGTTGTATCAGATGACGCTTTATTCCTCTTCTTTCTTCTTCGAGTTGAGCTCTGTTTATCCAGTCATTGAAG
The DNA here is from genome assembly GCF_000296735.1 of Chrysochloris asiatica. Lineage (NCBI taxonomy): Eukaryota > Metazoa > Chordata > Mammalia > Afrosoricida > Chrysochloridae > Chrysochloris > Chrysochloris asiatica. The sequence goes on along the minus strand of NW_006408635.1, from coordinate 5,340,295 downwards.
CCAGGTCAAGTGGGTATCATCTGCAAGTGTGGGTGTTCTTGCATCTGTCCGCCCTCTTCTTATCAGCTGGTCACTTTGCTCTCCACTCTAGTCCTCTGTGGCTGTGTCACTGACTCTGACCTGCTGGCCAACCAGATCTCCACCCGGGTTCACAGTAGTCTGCTGAACGATGCAGAGCTTAGCTCACCACTTCATTGATGTTCTTTGATTACTTCTCCTTATGGGTGACGTGCGTGGTTGCCAATCAGAGCGTGTATTTCCATTGTGTCTTGGTCTTGGAAGAGGATTTGCATTGAGAGGACCCAACCACTTGCCTTGATGTCTCCTGGGTCAGATTGGTTTTGAAGAGTGAAGTGATTGTGTGGAAGGGGAAACCACAGAAAGTAAGTCAGACAAGTGAGGGCTTTCTTCCTCCTCCAGGTTGACAGATGGTAGAAGCCAGAATGAAGAGGTAAGCGGAGATGCTTTCTTGTTGCTAAGTGTTGTCAAGTTGATTCCTACTCATCGTGACCCTGTACAGGGTTTCTGAGGAGCAGCTTGTGGATTTGAACCACCAACATTTTAGTTCACAGTTCAGTGCTTATCTTACAGCATGACACCAGGAGGTGGTGTCTTAGTTGGTGTACATTGAGAAACAGCACCAGTGAAACATACAAGTATAATCGTATGTAGAGAAATTTACTTCCAGGGATTGGCTCACATGATTGTGGGGATGGCAAGTCTCCAGATCAATAGGTCAGGCAGTAGCTGAAAACTTCAGCTAGTTCAGGGGTTTGTGGGGGCTGGTGAGTCCAAAACCTGTAGGTGAGGGAACAGATCGGAGGCTTGTGTCCCAAGATCTGTAGGTCAAGTGATGGGGAAGATTTCAAGTGAAAAGAGAGAAGGGGTTCTGCCAGAATATCTATTTAGAGTCTGAAGGTCAACCATATAGTAAGAAACTCCACTTGTAACTGATTGATTGATTCCATTTCATGAGATTGCATTATGGGACAACAGCTAGTCTAGTGTTAGGTCAAACTACTGGGAACTGTACCCTAGCCCAACTGACACATACAAATAACCATCTCAGATGGAGAGAAATGGGCAGATTTGAGAAGTGTTTGGCAGGTGTAATAGTCTTGGTGATGAATATGGGGGATGAGGGAGAGTGTGTTTCAAGGATGACCTCTGGATTTCTGCCTCATAACTGGGTACATTTGGGTTACTGATAAACAGAACATTGGTAATGACCCCAGTTGGTAGAAAAAATATTATGAGTTTGGTTTTGGGATAAGTTTGGTTTGAGATGCTTTGGAACCATCCATGTGGCTGTATCACATCAAGAAAGTTTTTTGTTGTTATGAAGTGCTGTTGAGTCGGTTCCGACTCATATAAGTGACCATATAGGGGGTTTTGTGGAGCAGCTGGTGGGTTTGAACTGCCGACCTTGTGGTTTGAAGTTCAGTGCTGATCCTACAGCACCACACCAGAACTGGGTACAACATAATGATATGCTTTATAATAGAAATTAGTCTCATTTCCTTTGAGTGATTGCCTAAAACTTATCGTGAGAGTAATGTCCTTCATGTCAATGTCCTTTTGTGCTGTCTGTTTTTCATCTTAGAATATACAGATATTAAAATCAAACATTGTTTGATTTTAAGGGAAAGCACTCTTCCTTCCTAGTTCTCATTTATTGGTACAAGCGTTCTGCATTGCTGCAGACTGTAGAACAGGCCTTCTTTTCCTTGGTAACACATTGGGGTGGGAGCCGAGGGAATAGAGTGTAAAAATCAGACAGCGTCTCTCCCCCTACTGTGTCTGCAGACCTCCCAACTACAGCGCAGTGCTGAACACCTTCAGCATTTTCACACCGGAAAATTGGCAAATATAGTCAAGGATGCTGAGCAGCTGAAATTACAAAGGGCACTTGGACCATTGAGACAGATTTTAATCCTTTTAGGATCAGCCAACCTTTTCTGAGTATTGCTTCCGCTTATGTAAATTATTAGAGTTCAAGAAAATTCAGTATTTATCATACAAAACAGGATGGAGGAACAGGCTTTCCGTTTTGCTTCCCAATATCCCTATTAACTATGGTTTTCAGAAAACACGCCACTTGAGTTTTAAAAGCATTTTGGCTGGAGTTTTCGCAACACTCCTTCCTCATGTAATAGACTTGAATCCGCTATGGAAGTTATCAGAATTAACAAATCTTGCGGAATGATAGATGTCTCTGCAACCTTTTGTGAAGTTTGCAAAAGCTTAGGTTGAGTGTTTTAGTAGAAATGAAGGAACTCCATTTCCTCAGATGAATGACATCCAATAAACCATTTCTTCATTTCTTTTAATATACTCTAGAAAATTGCTGTGTTCAAAATCTCTTAACACTCCTAGATGTAAGCACAATGAGTCTCAGATAGTTTTCAGTACATCATTGTCTGTTAGATTTGAGCTCCCAGAAGGCTGGGGTCTTCTTCATCTTGGTGTATTGAGAAACGTCTTTCACAGTGACGGGTTCAATAGAAGGCGGTCAGACCTGACTTGTTGAGTTGAACGCTTTGTACAATCTTTGGTGTGGGAAGAGAATATTGTAGATTGAATTAAATACTCCCAAAGTTATGTGAAGTCATAACCCCTGCTACCTGTGAACCTTGTTTGGAAATAGGGTCTTTGCAGATGTAATGTGGAGTCATACTACAGCAGGTCCACTCTGAGTGGTGTCCTTATAAAAGAGAAGAGACACAGACCACAGGGAAGGCGATTGTACGAGGAGACTTGAATGAGCTACAAGTCAAGATATGCCAACTGCCACCGGAATCTAGGAGAGAGGCACGGACCAAATTCTATCTCCAAGGCCCCAGAAAAAATCATGAATTTGGATCACCTATTTTCCAGAACGGCGAGAAAATACATTGATTTTGTTCCCAGCCATCCAATTTGTGAAGTCCTATGAACTGAATGGTGGTGGTGGTGGCGGTGATGGTTGTTGAGTTGGTTCCCACTCATAGCAAGTCTGAAGAGGGTTTCCAAGGCTGTAAATCTTTATGGGAGCAGAAACCTCATCTTTCTCCTGTAGAACAGCTGATAGTTTCAAACTGCTGACCTTGAGGTTGGCAGCCTGATTCATACTGCTATGCTACCAGAGCTCCTATGAAATGAATACAGAAAGTATTTACTGGCCTCTAAGGATAGTTTTCTCCTACTGAGTAGGAGGGAGTCCTGGTGTGGTTCCTCACATATTGCATCCTTTAATTCCCATGCACACTCTGTGAGGAAGTTATGGTCTCAATAGTATGCAACTAGCTCAGGTGCCACAGCTAGTAAACTTATAGGCATGACTTCAACTTGCATTTGATGACTTCAGTGTATACTGGTCACCCCTAAAACTGCATTGTTGTTGTTATTAAGTGCCATCAAGTCAATTACGACCCATAGCGACCTTGTACAGGCTTTCCAAGGCTGTAAATCTTTACGGGAGCAGAAAGTCTCATCTTTCTCCCGTGAAGCGACTGGTAGTTTCGAACTGCTAACCTTAAGGTTCGCAACCCGATTCATAACCACTATGCTACCAGAGCTCCTAGGTACTGTTAAACCCCTCTCTCCTACCCAGCTGTTGTTGTTAAGTGGGTTCCAACTAATTGTTGTTGTTGTTAGGTGCCATCAAGTCGGTACCGACCCATAGTGACCTTATGCACAGCAGAATGAAACACTGCCCTATCCTGGAGCCCATCGATGCTGCCAATTGGCCAATCCATCTCGTTGGGGGTCTTTCTCTTTTTCTTTGACCCTCCACCTTACCAAACATGATATCCTTCTCCAGCGACTAGTCCCTCCTGACAACATGTCCAAAGTATGAGAGATGAAGTTTGGCCATATTGGCTTCCAAGGAGCACTCTGGCTGCACTTCTTTCAAATGGATCTATTGGTTCTTTTGACAGCCCATGGCACTTTTAATATTTTCCTCCAACACCACATCTCAAATGCATCAATTCTTCTATGGTCTTCCTTATTCACTGTCCAGGTGTCACATGCATATGAGGTTATTGAAAACAGCATGGCTTGGGTCAGGTGCACAGTAGTCCTCAAGCTGACATCTTTGATCTTCAACACTTGAAAAAGGTCTTGTGCAGCAGATTTGCTTAATGCAATATGTCGTTTGATCTCTTGACTGCTGTTTCCATGAGTGTTGATAGTTGATCCAAGAAGAATGAAGTCCTTGATAACTTCAATCTTTTCTCCGTTGAAAAGAATGTTGTTTATTGGTCCAGTGGTGAGGATTTTTGTTTTCTTTATGTTAAGATGTATCAGTAAATATTTTAAGTCCTCTTCACTTTCAGGAAGCAAGGTTGTATCATCTGCATATTGTAGGTTATTAATGAGTCTTCCTCCAATCCTGATGCCACGTTTTTCTTCATAGAACCCAGCTTCTCAAATGATTTGCTCAGCATACAGGTTGAATAAGTATGGTGAAAGAATACAACCTTGCCGCACACCTTTCTTAATTTTAAAACATTAAGTGTTCCCATGTTCTGTTCGAACAACTGCCTCTTGGTCCACGTACAGATTCCTCATGAGCACAACTAAGTGTTCCGGAATACTCATACTTCGCAATGTTGTCCATAGCTTGTCATGATCCACATAATCGAAAGCCTTTGTGTAGTCAGTAAAGCACAGGTAAACATCCTTCTGATATTCTCTGCTTTCAGCTAAGATCCATCAGATATCAGCAATGATATTCCTCGTTCATAACGAGCCTGTATAGGTTCCCAAGGAACGACTGGTGAGTTTGAACTTCTGACCTTGTGGTTCAAATTGAGCTTGTGGTCCAGTGCTTTGTCCCACAGGCCCACGGAATCGTTTGGTATGGCCCTGCCAAAGTCATGGCTGTTTCAACTATCACATTGTTGTTGTGTTACTGTTAAGTGCCGGTGAGTTGGGTCCGACACATAGCGATCTTGTATAGCGTTTCCGAGAAGCTGCTGGTGAGTTCAAACTCCTGACCTCGTGGTCCAGTGCATTATCCCACAGCACCACACCGGGACTCCAGCCATTACATTGTTGTTGTTGTTGTTAAGTGCCGTCGAGTCAGTTCTGACCCATAGCGACCCTGTACAGGGTTTCCGAGGGTGTAAATCTTTACGGGAGTAGAAAGCCTCATCTTTCTCCCGCGGAGCGGCTGGTAGTTCCGAACCGCTGAGCTTAAGGTTCGCAGCCCGATTCGTAACCACTACGCTACCAGAGGGGTGAGTTAATTAAATGTGTGACCAAATATAGCAGGCTGGTTTTTAAGTTGATAATTTTGTATGGCCCGTCAATGATGTTAAAAGTTTTGACAGAAAAAAAGTTCCCCACCTGGTATGGTGCTGTAGGATATGCACTGGATCACAAGGTTGGTTTGAACTACAAGGTCAAAGGTTCAAGCTCATCAGCTGCTCCTTGGAAATCCTATACAGGGTTGCTCTGAGTTGGAACTGACTCGGTGGCATTTAACACCACCATCACCACCCCTGGTCTACGTGAATGTTAGTCATTTTAGTTGTTTCTTCCCAGTTTGGCTCATCTTCTGTATCTTTCCCACAGTGGGCTCTGCACATGGTTTGGACACCTTTCCTCAGTAGGGAGCAGCTCCCTGTCTAAGTACAGAAGAGCAATGTTGAAAACCCTCCTCCTGCACTTGGAGAAATGCAGGCTAAATGGATGATGGAGCCCTGGATGTTTGAGTCCCAGATCTGCCATGCCATTGTGTGTTGTGGGCAGAGTAATCCGAGGCTTTAATTCATCATTGAAAGATGAGGACACAGGTCACCCCTCTATTTACCTCGTGATATTCTCCTAGGTGGAGTCCTGGTGTGGTGCTGTAGGATAAGCATCAGACCACAAGGTTGTTTGAATCACAAGGTCAGGAGTGCAAACCCACCGAGTGCTCCTCAGAAACTGTACACAAGGTTGCTATGACTTGGAACTGACTCGACGGCACTTAACAACAACATTCTCCTAAGCATCAAATATTGGTGTGCTTGATCTTGTTGTACCTCGTTTTATTGTACTCCAAACATACTTGTACATATTTGTTTAGTTGAAGCTTTGTGGCAACCCTGCATGGGGCAAATCTACCAGTAGACTTGCCATGTTTCCAACAGCATGTGCTTATTTCATATCTCATTTGGTTATTGGCACAATAGTTCAGACTTTTCATAATATTATTATACATGTAGGAGTCCTGGTGTGGCATTGTAAGATAAGCACTGGACTTCTAACCGCAAGGTCAGCAGTTCAAACCCACCAGCTGCTCTTTGGAAACCGTATATAGAGTCACTATGAATTGGAACTTACTCAACAGCACTTAACAACAACATTGCACACTTAATAGACCAGTCTAGTGTAAACATACCTTTTACATATATGCACTGGGAAACGAAAAACATCATGTCATCATCTTTAGTTTAGAACTGAAATTGCAATATCTCTGAGGTCTGCTGGAATTCAACTTAAAGCAAAAAGTAGTACAAACTCAGACTACAATGTGAAATACAAAATGTCCAGCATTTTTGATAGGACGAGTGTAGACAGAATCAGAGAAGACCTGTGGGTTAACAGCCACTGCGGTAGCCCTTTGAGTCTCTTCTGACAGCATGTTGACAGCACAGAATTGGAACCAGAAGACATGGGCTTGGGTTCTGGTTCTGGCCTGCCTCTAATTTGTTGTGACTTTATCAACGTCTCTGGTCCTTGAGTCTCCTCATGTGGAAAGTGAGGAGTACATTCCAGAAGGCCTTCCCCGGCCCACTCTCATTCCACAACACTATCATTCTAAAATTCCATTCATTAACTTTTAATCCAAGTTCATTCATTAAAATAATTTCATCTTCACTTACTTTTAAAAACACATGGGGACAAATCATATTATTGTGTGAACACTCCTCAAATTAAAAAAAAAAGAAGGAACACAAAAAAGCAAAGCAAAACAGAAAGCCAAAACATGGTTGTCTCCAGATTCTGAAAAACATCCCTCAAGAAACATCCAAGGAGAGGCCTGTGAGGTCAAGATGCCAAGGGGGTTGGAGCTTCTGGCCTTGGCCCAGGGAACAGCCCTGGAGGGGGCGGGCTGTACTGCTCACAGCGCCCTCTGGTGGCTCCTTTTCACCACAGTCACCGTCTGCAGAGGGTTCTCCCCTGGTTGTGCCTTGGGCTAGGTGAGGGCATGTGATTGAAGTAAAGATTCACCAGCACAAACAGGCATTTGTGCTTTGTATTTTTCTAATCAGTGATGAAGATGCCAGGAAAAAAGTGACCCATTTATAACATTTATATTGTGTGATATTGCATCAGGGAGAGTGAAATCAGTGAGAAGATCAAGTAATTGAAACAAGCATGTTCCCCCCACTTGACAGAAATTCACTCATTAGCAATATACCTTTTTACAAAGGGAGATTAGATAAATTAGAGATTAAAGAAAGTGGAACAGATGTTTTTCTTCTGATAAGCATCATTCTATAAGAAAACTCTGGAGAGTTACAATTGGTGCAGAAAGCAGGAATGCACTGTATGTGTGTGTGCTGACACATTTTGAGGAGGCAAAGAAATAGTAGGCTGGAGGGAGAACTGACCCGACACAGACTCACACCCAGACAGCGCCGGGGTGTACCCATTGTAATCTCATTAATAAATCACCAATAAAAACTCCTTTGGGTTCGCCAGCACCTGTTAGTGCTATGTGCACTTTGTGCTAGGGGCATTGTACACATTATCCTAATTTCTTCAATAATAATTGGTTTGTTGTTGTTGTTAAGTGCCGTCAAATCTATTCCGACCCATAGCGACCCTGTATAGGGTTTCCAAGGATCAGCTGGTGTGCTTGAACCACCGACCTTGCAGTTCAAACGGCTTTGCAGTTTGGCTCGTTAACCCACTGCAACACACCAGGACTCTAATAACAACTGGTGGGCAGTGATTATCAGCTCTATTTTATAGGTGAGGTGGGATACAGAGGCTCTCAGAGAGATGGAGTGATTTGATCAAAAGCGGGTTAAGTTGGGGTTCTCAAAAGTTTGATCTGCAGGTCAGCAGCAGCACCCCTCAGGAGCTTGTTAGAAATGAAAATTCCTTTTTTTTTTTTTTTTTTTGGTTATAATTTTTAACCTGATTGTTAATGTAATACATTTTCATTTCAAAATAAAAAGCAAATATTTTCTGTAGAAAACCGTAAGAAAATAATTTTGCATTCCCTAAGCAGAATAGCTACTTTTATGATTCGGTATATTTCCTTCTAGATTTATATATACAGTCTTTTTCACAGAACTGATAATAAAGTATATGCACAGAAAAACTTGCATGTGCTGTCTTTATTATTTAATATTACATGCAAAGTTCAATATATTTGTGTGCATGTGTATTCCATGCTATTAAATATTCTTTAAAAACCTGATTTTTAATAGCAGCATTATATTCTACAATATAGATGCTTTATTGCTAAAATTCTGGATTATCTATAATCTTTTTATTGAAGAGATAATTTTTTTGCTACTTTACTAATTATTTTCTTAAGATAAACTTCTGGAAGAGGCATTACAAAATCAAAAGGCAAGGGCACATCTTTATTATGTTGGTAACCAAACCAAACCCAATGCCCTTGAGTCAGTTCCAACTCACAGCATTGGTACATATTGCCAAATTTCCCTCCAGGAAGGATCTAACAATTTTTTAAAAAAAACTTCACATTGTGCTAAAGTTTATGAATGTCTTCATTTTTTCCACACCCTGGCAGCTATTCAAGGAGTTCTGGTGGCACAGTGGTTAAGCACTTGGTGACTAACTGAAAAGTCAGTGGTTGGAACCCAACAGCCAGTCCGAGTGTGAAAAACGTGGCAGTCTGTTTCCATAAGGGTTTGCAGCCTTGGATTCCCTATGGGCACTTCTATTTTTTCCTGTAGACTCACTGAGTTGGAATTGACTTGATGACAATTGGTGGGTTGTTAGGTTGACTTGACGGTAATTGGTTGGTTGTTAGATTTACTTGACGATAATTGGTTGGTTGTTAGATTGGCAGATACTCACGTCATCTTCACGATTCACATTTGATAACCTTAAAGGTAAGAGGACCACCATTTGTTTTTTTACAGTTTTTATTGTGAGTTGAGTGATAGTTTACATGGGAGAACATCAGCTTTACAGTAATCCTATTGTATTTCAGTCATCCATTGCAATGATTACAATCCCCTCCATGCATCCTCATTCAACAGTATTTGCTTCTATTCCCTCTCTCTCTCTATTTTTTTGATGTACATCAAAACACTCTGAGATATATAATCATTCGAACAATCAAAGGGCATACCCTGCAACCCTGCCCCCGACACATCAGCATACAGCCTTTCTCCCTCCATGAGACTAGAGTCTCCAGCACTCCATCTGTCCACGTCATCGTCTCTGCCTCCATCTCTGGTGTCACTGCTTCTCTGAATAGGGTCCCACACTCTACTCCTGCTCTTCTCCCTTTATGGTTCCAGAGTCCTCTGCTCCTGGACTGCAAGATCAGCCACTCCCCTCTTTTTGTTACAGAACGTCTGCCTTTACATTTGAAACAATCACAATCAGTCCTGATAACAATTGTTGTTGTTAAGTGCCATCGAGTCGGTTCCGACCCATAGCAACCCTGTACAGGGTTTCCGAGGGTGTAAATCTTTACGGGAGTAGAAAGCCTCATCTTTCTCCCGCGGAACGGCTGGTAGTTTCGAACTGCTGACCTTGAGGCTCGCAGCCGGATTCGTAACCACTACGCTACCAGAGCTCACTATTACTCACTATTAAACCACAAGAGTCTTATCCCCATCTCCTTTTACCAGCCCCGTCTAGACAGGTTGAAAACCACTCAGTGGAGATTCTACCTTCCCCCGCACCCTCTGAAACTAAACTCCCTCTTGAAAACTTGTAAGACAGCCAGTCACAGCCCCGTCCCCCCATTTTAGGTAGTCAATGTCTAAATTGATTATCCCTATCAACCCTGTGTACAGAGTGGGTGGGAAGGATCCTTACTGTGAAGATTCTTTCTTTTAAGCTACTACATCCATAAGTATAGGTCAAATTAATCAAATTGTAGAGGATTATACATTTTTTCCTCTTCTTTCTTCCTCTAGCTGAGTTCTGATTATTCAGCCATTGAAGTGAGGTCATATGGGTACTATCTGCAAGTATGGGTGTTCTTGTGCATCTCCCCTCAATTCATATCAGCTGGATGCTTCACTCTCTGCTTTAGCCCTCTGTGGCTATGTCCCTGTCCATGGGCTCAGAAGTCCCCAGGTCTCACTACACTGATGGCCAATCAAGTCTCACTCCAGGTTGACAGAAATCTACAACATGGTAGGGCTCAGCCCATACCTTCATTGTTGTTTTCCCCCCACTTCCCCTCATCATTAGATCAATGTGGTCACCAGCAAGCTTACATGCCCGCTCATGTATTCCCTTTGAGTTTCAGTCTTAGAAAGGGGATTGCCATGAAGGGACTTAATTGCTTGTCTTGATGGTTCCCTAGCGAACAACTTGCTTGTTTTTGTGGTAGTCAATCAGACTCCCATTTTTTGTTTTTGATTTTTTTCCTGCTGGTCTTTCTTTCAAGAAGTATCTTCTTTTCCTCTGGTGGCTTCAGGCTGGTCTACTTGTCTTTTCAAGTGGAAATTTCCCACCTCAGAAGATTCTGGATGGGGATCAGGAGTCCACCTAAGGTCTTATACACTACAAAGCCTCCTCAGGAAGCCTCTTTTACTGGGCAAATTCTAGCACACCTTTTAGGTATTTCAATCACTTATAGGCTGAAGAAAAGTACCATTGTTTTTATATGCCCTTATTTATTAGTGAGTTGAATATTTTGCATTTTGGAGCCTTTGTATTTCCTTTCTATAAATTTCTATGAATTTTTAATTCATGTCTTTTGCCAGTTATATTCTAGATATGTCACTGGTTGGTTGTTCTTTTCTCCTGTTGGATAAAAGATTTCTATGTATTAATAGTAGTACTTTCTGTTTTTTAAAGCTTTTATTGTGAATTGCATGATAGCGTGATAGTTTACATGGGATAACATTGGCTTTACACTCATCCTATTGTATTTTGTTTCAATGCAATGATTACAATCCCCTCCACGCATCATCATTCAACAGTATATGCTTGTATTCCCTGTTTTTTTTTTTTTTTATGTACATGAAAACATTCAGGAATATATAATCATTTAAACAACCAGAGGGTACATTCTGCAAACCTGCCTCCTGGCCACCAGCACACAGTCTTTCTCTTTCCATGAGTCTAGAGTCCTCAGCTGCTCTATCTTTCAATGTCCTCATCTCTGCCTCTGTCTCTGGTGTTGTTGCTTCTCTCGATAGGGTCCCACATTCTGCCTATGTTCTTCTCCCTTGGTGGTCCTAGGGTCTTCTGTTCTTGGACTGTAAGATTAACTACTCCCCCCTTTATGTTACAAAACTTCTACTTTTATAGTTGTGACAATTGCAATTAGTCATGATAACAATTACCATAGGATCATAAGAATCTTATCCCCATCCCTTTTCACCAGACCCAGCAAGACAAGATGAAAACTCTTCAGTGGGGATTCTACCTTCCCTTGCATACTCTGAAACTAAACTCCCTCTTGAAAACTTGTAAGCCAGGCACTTAATGCCTTTATAGCTCCGCACCCCCCCATTTTAGGCAGCAATTGTCAAAGTTGCCCACCCCAATCAACCCTGCATATGCAGGGGATAGGATTGATCTTTGATATGAAGACTCTTTCCCTCTCAGTTGGTATTTTGAGCTATTACATCCATAAGTATAGGTCAAGCTCATCAAATTGTAGCAATTTACATTTGTTTCCTTTATCAAATTTCTTTATCTTTCTCTAGTCGAGTTCTGATAATCAAGCCATCAAAGCTAGGTCAAATGGATACTACCTACAAGTTTGGGTGTTCTTGTGCTTTCCCCCTCACTTCATATTAGTTGGATGCTTCACTCTCAGCTCTAGCCCTCTGTGACTGTGTCCTTGTCTATGGGCTCAGGAGTTCCCAGGTCTCACAACACTTTGGACCAACCAGCCCTTGTTGTTGTTGTTAGGTGCCATCGAGTCAGCACTGACCCATAGCGACCTTATGCACAGCAGAACGAAACACTGCCTGATCCTGGGCCAACCTCACTGCTGTTGCCACGCTTGAGTCCATAGATGCTGCCACTTGGCCAATCCATCTCATTGGGGGTCTTCCTCTTTTTCTCTGACCCTCCACCTTACCTAACATGATATCCTTCTCCAGTGACTGATCCCTCCTGACAACATGTCCAAAGTATGAGAGACAAAGTTTGGCCATCTTGGCCTCCAAGGAGCACTCTGGCTGCACTTCTTCCAAAACGGATCTATTTGTTCTTTTGGCAGCCCATGGCACTTTAAATATTCTCCTCCAACACCATAACTCAAAGGCATCAATTCTTCTATGGTCTTTCTTAATTACTGTCCAACTTTTACATGCATGTGAGGTTATTGAAAACACCATGGCTTGGGTCAGGTGCACCATAGTCCTCAAGCTGACATCTTTGCTCTTCAACGCTTGAAAAAGGTCTTGTGCAGCAGATTTGCCCAATGCAATATGTTGTTTGATTTCTTGACTGCTGCTTCCTTGAGTGTTGATAGTTGATCCAAGAAGAATGAAATCCTTGACAACTTCAATCTTTTCTCCATTGATAAGAATGTTGTTTATTGGTCCAGTGGTAAGGACTTTTGTTTTCTTTACATTGAGATGTAATCCATACCAAAGGATCTGCTCTTTGATCTTCATCAGTAAATATTTTAAGCCCTCTTCACTTTCAGCAAGCAAGGTTGTATCATCTGAATATTGTAGGTAATTAATGAGTCTTCCTCCAATCCTGATGCCACATTTTTCTTCATAGAACCCATCTTCTCGGATTATTTTCTCAGCATATAGGTTGAATAAGTATAGTGAAAGAATACAACCTTTTCGCACACCTTTCTTAATTTTAAAACATTCAGTGCTCCCATGTTCTGTTCGAACAACTGCCTCTTTGTCCAGGTACAGATTCCTCATGAGCACAATTAAGTGTTCCGGAATACTCATACTTCACAATGTTGTCCATAGCTTGTCATGATCCACACAATCGAAAGTCTTTGCGTAGTCAATAAAGCACAGGTAAACATCTTTTTGGTATTCTCTACTTTCAACTAAGATCCATCGGACATCAGCAATGATATCCCTCCTTCCACAGCCTCTTCTGAATCTGGCTTGAACTTCTGGAAGTTCTCTGTCAATATATGGCTGCAGACGTTGCTGTATTACCTTTAGTGAAACTTTACTCAAATGGGATATCAAAGATATTGTGTGATGATTTCCGCATTCCATTGGGTCAACTCTCTTTGGAATGGGCACAAGTATGGATCTCTTCCAACCAGCCCTAGGAATGCAAAGTTCTTGCTCCCCACTCAAACCTAGTGAATCAGAAACTCTAGGGTGTAGCACTATTTTCTTACAAGTCTCTTACTTGATTCTGATGCCACTAAAATTTGAGGATCAGTGACCAGAGCACTGGTTCTCACCCTCCCTGGGCATCAGAACAATCTGGAGAGTTTGCAAAACAAACCACAGCTGCCTATACCCCAACCCCAGAGACTTGATTCTAATTGGTCTGGAGTTGGGTCTAGGTAATGGCAACGGGCAGCCAGGACTTAGAGACATGCGGTACAAAAGAAGCAAGGTGGAATTTGAATTCAGGTCTGTCTGCTGCTCAGAACTACTTGGCTAGCTGTTGTTTTAGATTACAGCCTGCTTTGGCTATGAAAAGGAAATTGAAGACATACATTTGACTTAATTGAGTATGTAGAAATGACAAATGGCAGAGCAAGAAATGACCTAATGAACAACTCTCACCTGAACTTGACCTTGTGTAACTGACTCAATGGCATTTAACAACAACAACAGCAAGAAGGCCTATATATTTCAATTGGTTGATATGTCATTTAAATCTTTTACTCATTAGGTCCCCCTGTTCACCTCTCCTTATTTGTCTTTCAATTTCTCTGCAGTACATTGTTGGCAACTACACTTGTTTGTCCTATAGTGTCTCCAGTTTAGAGTTATTGATGACCTCCCTGTGCTATCTGATATGTTCCTCTTCCCCTGTCGTTCTTGTAAATTAGGATTTTTGGTTTATGAGACTCAGGTGTGAGTTTTTCAGTGTTAAGTATTTTTTTGTTCACTGCATCTGGTTCACTACCAATTAGTAAATAAGCACAAGGAAGCCTATCCTTACTTTGTTTACTGACTAATCTGATCCTGGTCTTGATTCATGGTGCCCTTAGTTGTCTCAGTAATTTTTTCATGGTGCTCTGAGGCAAAGCAACACCTCCAGCTCATTTGACGAAGTAGTCGTATTGCAGCTTAATACATCTGTATGTTCTAACAGCTCAGTGGACTTTTAAGAATGAATATTCATAAATGAAATGAAAAAATGTTTTTCTTTTATTCTTCAACAACCACAATTTCTTGCTAGTTTGGCATTGCACAGCTTCTCAAACCTTGGAATAAGAGTGGGTATGATCATCCTCATTTCCTCTTTGTGTTGGTTTCTGAGGGATGTTGTAACAAAGCTTATAAGGACAGAGGTTTATTGCCTCATGGTTCTGGATGCTGAAAGTCTGAGACCACAGTGGTGGCTGTGTTGTGTCCTGAGGCTCTGAGGGAGGATCTGTCCTATGTCTCTCTTTCAACTTCTGGGAGCTCCAGCTGCAGTGTCACATGGTGTCCTTTCTCTGTTTCTCTTTATCTTCTCCTCCCTTATAAGGACACCAGTCACACAGAATGGGGACGTCCCTGTGCTGTAGAAAATTACTTCATATGCCTCTTGTAGCCTTAGTCTTTATAACTTCCAACAAATAACTCTTTGCCTGATGGATCTGGGTACGAAGGTGGGAGAAGATACTGTTAGGATGACATGGTTCATCAGTTGTTGCTAACAGAGTTTATTGTACTAATAAAATCTTGAAACTCTAGCATGGGTACAAAATGGGCTATCTCAGGAGGAGGGAGGAATCTCACCAATATCAAAGAAGAAGAGTCAGGAATGGAGCACAACATTTGGACCCAGAGATTCTTGCACATTGAACTTCTTCAAACCAGGGACTGAAAATTGTAACATCAGAGGAGTGACAGAGGAGCAAATGCAGCAGAATCAAGGCCCAGAGTATGAGAGCCCAGTGGGATTCCCAGCTCATGGAGCAAGTAAAGCTAAGGAACTGTGGGCAGGAAGGTTGCTTGTAGAGTCAGTGTCCTGGGCACTTAAATGGGGAGGTAGGTTTCCTGATACATGTAGCTAGAGCTGAGTGCCTTCGAGCTGAAGCTTATGGTGGGGTGGTGTGTCCTGTGGGGATTTCTTAGCAACCCTAAAAGAACTTTGTAAAGTTGGTTGGGCACGGCTGAGGAAAAGCTGTCCTGACTGGAACAATTGTACCCTGAGCATTTCTGATCCTTAGTAACCCGTTAACTTCCTTAATTAACCCCATAACTGTAAGCATGGTGTCTGAGTTCTGTGTGGCCATTGCAATGGATTATGGAGCCCAGCTGAGTAGAGAATGCTATGGGAGGGAGGGTTTGGTTATTCATTTTTGCACCACATCCTTCAGTATGGGTTGGACTCAATGTAAAGAAAACAAATATCCTCACCACTGGACCAATAAACAACATCCACATAAGTGGAGAAAATGTTGAAGTTGTCAAAGACTTCATTTTGCTCAGATCAACCATCAACACTCATGGAAGCAGCAGTGAAGAAATCAAATGACATACTGCATTAGGCAAATCTGCTGCACAAGACCTCTTTAAAGTATTCAAGAGCAAAGGTGTCTTGAGGACTAAAGGTGTACTTGATCCAAGCCAAAGTATTTTCAATAACCTCATTTGCATGTGAAAGTTGTACAGTGAATAAGGAAAACCATACAATAATTGAAGCATTTGAGTTGTGGTGTTGGAGAAGAATATTGAAAGTAGCATGGACTGCCAAAGAGTAAATACATCTGTGTTGAAAGAAGTACAGTCAGAAAGCTCCTCAGAAAGCCGGTGGGACTTTGTCTTTCATACTTCAGACATGTTATCAGGAGGCACCAGTCCCTGGAGAAGGACATCATGCTTGTTAAAGTGTAGGGTGGGAGATAGAAAGGAAAAGCTCAGCGAGATGGTTGGCACAGTGACAGAAGCAATGGACTCAAGTAATAACAATTATGAGGATGGCTCGGGGCCAGGCAATGTTTCGTTCTGTTGTATAGAGTGTTCCTATGACTTGACAGCACCAAACAACAACACTCCAGTATGAAGAAGCCCTGGTGGTGTTGTGTGTTATGAGTTGGACTGCTAACTACACCATCAGCAACTCAACTCCTCCAACTGCTCCATGGGAGAAAGATGAGGCTTTCTGCTTCTGTAAAGATTTGCAGCCTTGGAAACCCTCTACAGGATTGCTTTGAGTTGGACTCGACTTGATGGCACATTATCACCATTACCAAGCCTGTATTATCTCATTTAACCTAACTCATAACATCTTCAAGGATCCTATTTCCAAACACCGATGCCTCATTGAAGGAGTCCTAGTGTGGTGCTGTACAAGAAGCACTGGACTGCTAACCACAAAGTCAGTGGTTCAAACTCACCAGCCACTCCTTGGAAACTCTAGACAGAATTGTTATGAGTCAGAACTGACTCGACATCATATAACAACAACAACAATGCCTCACTGAGGTGTTGGTAGAATGTGAGAGACCTTTATTTATGGAGGTTTGCATATTGTTGTTAAGCTGAACAGGATTTTGTCAGGGCTCCGAACCAGTTCATGCTGGTTCTATCCCCTGAGAATTTGCATTTCCACCCCGGATATACTGAATCAGAAGCTACAGTTTAACAAGAAGATCCCCAGCGGATTCTTACGTAAACCCAAGTATACATATGAATCACCTGGGGATCACCTTGAACTGTAGATTCTGATTTAGTGGTTCTGGGTGGAAACACAAGTTATCAGTAGGGGCTTGGACTAGAAGGAACTTGTTTACTCCCCTGTTTTTAATGGAGCTTCCAGACTAAGATGGATGAGAAACAAAGGTCTAGTAATCTACTTCCAAAAATCATCCAGTGAAAACTCTAGTGAGCATAACAATCCAGCCCTATCCTGATCATGGGATGCTGTGCAACTGGGCAGTGTTTTGTGCCATCAGACATGGGGTGACCATGAGTCTGAGACCAACTTGAAAGCAGCTAACAACGCTAATTAAGGGTTTCGGCAGAGTCTGCTCTCGTAGCTACTCTATGGGTTGGTCCTTTCCTCTCCCACCTGGCTTCTCTTCTTGGCTTCCAACTCTGGCATGTCTCTGTGGTTATATGACCATCTTTCCTTTGTGTGTCTCTTCTTCTCTTATAGCATGCCACTCAGTTGGGTTAGGACCCACCCTATTCCATTGGCTGATTTTCATGTCAATTAAGAACATCGGCAAACATCTTATTTCCAAACAAGGTCATGTTCACAAGTACAAGGGTTAGGACTTGAGCATATATTTCAGGATGACAAAAACGAATCTGTAATAGGAAGAGGGGCCTTTTCCTGAGCTGCCAATGCCTTGAGCCCACAGGAGAGTGTCCTGTGGTGGCCGACTTTGTTTTTAACCACTCCAGGGTGTGGCTAGTCACTGGGGCTCCTTCAATCACCACCTTTGAACTGTTGTTGAGTGCGTTTTAATTGAATGCTTCATAGTTACCATACTTGAAAAAATTCATAGATCAGCAAGTCAGGCAAGCCAACCCACTTTCCTTTTCTTTGGTTTAGATGCTCTGCCTACAGTAGTAGAGAGAGAGGCTGAGTGCCCTCAACACTAGATCAGTGATTCCAAAGTGGAGTGGAGAGCCTGGTTGTTGTACTACTGTTATTTAGATGGGTGAATGAAGGTTTCTCTTGTTGTTATGTTGTTGTTGTTAGTGGTGGTAGCTGTGTGCTGTGGAGTCGGTTCTGACTCATAGCAACCCTGTACAGGGTTTCCAAGGCTGTAAATCTTTATGGGAGTAGAATGTCTCATCTGTCTCCTCCAGAACAGCTGGTAGTCTCAAATTGCTGACCTTGCTGTTCGCAGCCCAATTCATAACCACTACGCTACCAGAGCTCCTTTTCAAGTTGATACTGACTCAAAAAGATTCTGTATAGGGTTTCCAAGAAGTTGCCGGTAGGTTTGAACCACTGACCTTGTGCTAAACAGTCTAGTGCTTACCCTACAGTGCCATCCCAGGTTGTTATAGATTTCATTTTGAAAATCCAGTGTTCTGACTAGTTCTCAATGGGCCTCTCAAATTGCTTTAGTGATTCTTCTTGCTCCACGAATTATGTAGGGCTTCTGAGGACCCTTACAAACCATCCTGTGACTACCTTCCAGTGACTACGGGGTGGGTCTGACAGAACACAGGTGTGCTGGTGAATTTCATGTGTCAACTTGACTGGTCTAAGCTGTCCCATTGGGTCTGATACTAGTTTAGATGTTGCTGTAGAGGTACAAGGGAGCTTCAAAAAGTTCTTGGAAAAATAGAATGAAAAGATAATGGGATTTTTCCCACAAAACTTTTGAAACTCCCCGCCACCCCCAACACATATATATGTTTTTGTTAGGTGCCATTGAGTTAGTCCTGACTTATAGAAACCCTATGCACAGCTGAGTGAAACCCTGCCCGGTCCTGGGCCAACCTCACAATTGTTACATTTGAGCTCATTGCTGCTGCCACTGTGCCAATCCATCTCTCTGGAGGTCTTCCTTTTCTTTCTCTGACCCTCCACTTTACCAAACATGATATCCTTCTTCAGTGACTGATCCCTCCTGACAATATGTCCAAAGTATGAGCGATGAAGTCTGCCCATCTTAGCCTCCAAGGAGCACTCTGGCTGCATTGCTTCCAACACAGATCTGTTTGTTCTTCTGGAGGTCCATGGTACTTTCAATATTCTCCTCTAACACTGTAACTCAAAAGCATCAATTACTCTATCATTTTCCTTATTCACTGTCCAACTTTCATATGCATATGAGTTTACTGAAAATACCATGGCTTGGGTCAGTCACACCTTAGTCCTCAAACTGACATCTTTGTTCTTGACCATGTTAATGAGGTCTTGTGCAGTAGATTTGCCTAATGCAATACATTGTTTGATTTCTTGACTGCTGCTTCCATGAGTGTTAATAGTTGATCCAAGCGAAATGAAGTCTTTGACAAATTCAATCTTTTCTCTACTTATGTGGATATTGTTTATTGGTCTAGTGGTGAAGAGTTTTGTCTTCCTTACATTGAGGTGCAACCCATACCGAAGGCTGTGTTGTTTGATTTTCATCAGTAAGTATTTTAAGTCCTCTTCACTTTCAGCAAGGAAGGTTGTATCATTTACATATTGCAATTTGTTAATGAGTCTTCCTCCAATCCTGCTGCCACGTTTTTCTTCATATAATCCAATTTCTCAGATTGTTTTCTCAGCATACAGATTGAATAAGTATGGTGAAAGAATACAACCCTGGTGCACACCTTTGCTAATTTCCTGTGATCTGTTCAAAGAGCTGCTTCTTGGTCTATGTACAGGTTCCTTATGAGCACAAGTACATATTCCGGAATACTCATGTTTAGCAATGTTGTTTGAGCTTCAATCAGAGAGAGAAAGGCATAAACAACCAACACACCAACACAGCCGGGTGGAGAGTAAGAGGGGCCAAGGCAGGTGAAGTAGACAAACGAGGAGGCTCCTGTCATCGTCTGTTCTGGCTGGAGGTGAATGACAGGCTATCAGACTTCTTCTTGAGGCAGGATAGGAATGACCTGGCTGGATTAGATACACACGGTAAGGGTAATGCCCAGATTTCTGCTGTGTGCAGATGCCATTGTACTGAGTTGATGCTGACTCATGGTAACTCTGTATGTTTCAGGGCAGAACTGCTCCATAGGGTTTGTTTTGGCTGTGACCTTTTGGAAGCAGAACACCAGGCTTTCTTTCAAAGGTGCTTCTGGGTTTGAACCATCAACCTTTTGGTAAGTAATTGAGCCATTAACCATTTATGCTACCCATTAATTAAGGGAGATATAACATGCCCCATTAATTGAGAGAGACATCAGAGTCAGAAGCATGCTAATTTTGAGATGATAGAAACCCCCAGGTAAAGACCAAGAATTCACCATCAGCAAAGAGTTCTGGGCCCAGATGCTGTTGTTGTTGTTGTTAAGTGCTGTGAAATTCACTCTGACTCATAGTGACCCTATATAGGGTTTCCATGAAGCAGCTGATGGATTTGAACTGCCAACCTCATGGTTAGCAGTGAAGTGCTGATCCTACAGCGCCACAGGCTCAGGTGCAAACTAAGAACTAATGTGATGCCCCAGTGAGGGGATGTAGAGGGGAAAGGGAGATAACTCCAAATTTGTTTCTGTGGTTTTGCAGGCACCAAGGAACTGGCAAAGAGCCTGAAAGGGAAAGGAATAAAGTATATCTAACCTTGTTGCGGTGATGATACAACCTTGCTTGCTGAAAGTGAAGAGGACTTAAAACATTTACTGATGAAGATCAAAGAGCACAGCCTTCGGTATGGATTGCATCTCAGTGTAAAGAAAATAAAAATCCTCACCATGGGACCAATAAACAATATTCTAATCAATGGAGAAAGGGTTGAAGTTGTCAAGGACTTTGTTCTTTTTGGATTAGCTATCAACACTCACAGAAGCAGCAGTCAAGAGATCAAATTATATATTGCATTAGGCAAAGCTGCTTCACAAGACCTTTTAAAGTGTTGAAGAGCAAAGACATCAGCTTGAGGACTAAGGTGCACCTTACCTAAGCCATGGTATTTTCAATAACCTCATATGCATGCTAAAGCT
>NW_006408635.1:5313970-5318100 GCF_000296735.1 Chrysochloris asiatica | reverse complement strand
GTCAGAGAAAAAGAGGAAGACCCCCAACAAGATGGATTGGCCAAGTGGCAGCATCGATGGACTCAAGCATGGCAACAATAGTGAGGTTGGCCCAGGATAGGGCAGTGTTTCGTTCTGCTGTGCATAAGGTCGCTATGGGTCGGTACTGACTTGATGGACCTAACAACAACAACATCCTTGTTGTATTATTTTAATGCAAACTAGTAAGTTTCCTTCCTTGGATATGCCGGGTCTTAGGAATTCTGGATTTCAGAAACTACATGTATGTATTCTTACTGTATTTTATGAACTGTGCAATGACATTTGACTGTGTGGGTTGGAACAAACTATGGATAACACTGGGAAGAATGGGAATTCTAGAACACTTAACTGTGCTCATGAGGAATCTATACAGAGACCAAGAGGCAGCCTAGTCATTCGGAAAGAACAAGAGGGTATTGAGTGGTGTAAAATCAGGAGAAGTGTTGTTAGGGTTGTAGCCTTTCACCATATTTATTCAATTTGCATTTGGAGCAAATAATCTGGGAAGATGAACTCTATGAAGAAGAATGGGGATTGGAGGAAGATTCATTAATGAGCTGCAATATGCAAATGGCACAACCTTACTTGCTGAAAGTGAAGAGGACTTGAAGCAATTACTGAAGAAGACCGAAGGCTATATGTAAATTACACTTCAGTATAAAGAAAACAAAAATCCTCACAACTGGACCATTAAGCAATATCAGCATAAATGGAGACAAGTTTGAAGTTGTGGAGGATTTCCTATTACTTGAATCCATAACGAATGGCCATAAGAATAGCTGTCCAGAAATCAAATGACGTATTGCACTGGGCAAAGACCCCTTTAAGGTGTTAAAAAGCAAAGATGACACTCTGTGGACTAATGGGTGCCTGACCTGACCCATAATATTTTCAATCACCTCATATGTAGGTGAGGTCTGGACAATGAACAAGGAAGATTGGAGGAGAATTACTGCATTTAAATTATGGTGTCGATGAAGAATAGTGAAAGTACCATGGACTGCCAGAAAAACAAACAAATCTGTGTTGGAAGAAATACAGCCAGAATACTCCTTAGAAGGGTGAATAGTGAGACTTTGCCTCACATACTGTGGATATGTTATCAGGAGGGTTCAGTCCCTGGAGAAGGATACTAATGCTTGGTAAAATTGAGAGTCAGTGAAACAGAGAAAGTTGGATTGATACAGAGGCTGCAATATTGGGCTCAAACGTAGCAATGAGTATGAGGCTGACGCAGGACTGGACAGTATTTCTTTCTGTTATACAGAGTTGCTGTGAGTCAGAACCAACTTGATAGCACCTAATAAAAACAACATTGTCAATTGTAATTGACGATTAATGCAGCTGAAGCTCTTGTTATTTTAAAACGTTCGTTAATCCTTCTGTAAAGTGAACACTCCCTTTCTAATGAGAGGAGTCAGAACTTAATGTATTGTTTTGTGAGTTTAGAATTTTATCTATCAGTGGCGCCCACCAAAGTCACTGTCATTGGCCTGGCTCCCAGAAGGTAATGGTGAAGAGTTCATGGCTGAGACCCAGAGTGAAATTCAAACGGGCAGTTGTACGTAGGCCAGAGCAGTTGGGCCAATCCATGATGGCTGCCCTCTGAGGGGAGCCCCTTTTGAAACCCAATAGTGAGACTGTGAGAGATCTTGCTTGAGGAAGTGTAGGGTGCCAAGGTGGAAAGTCTTCTGGCACCAATGCTTTGTGGGTCAGCATGTTCAGGACTTTGCACGCCATCCGGGGAGTAGGTGTTGTTTAGTACCACACTCCAAATGAGGCAGTGGGTGGTAGCGGTGGTGGTCGTGTATCATTGAGTTGGTTTTGACTCATAGCAATCCTGTAGAGGGTTTCCAAGGCTGTAAATGTTTACAGGAGTAGAAAGCCTCATCTTTCTCCCATGGAGTGCCTAGTGGACTCAAACTGCGGACCTTGGGTTATCGGCCTAATACACAACCCACTGCACCACCAAGACTCCTGGAGGTTTGTTCATGGTTGTACAGCAGAGATGGGCTTATTTTTAGCCCCCAAAGTATGTCTGAAGGAAGCTTGTCATTGGAGCCTATATTATCTAACATTTATGAGAAGCTAGTGACTGGCCGCAAACACCCATCAGTCATTGTGTTGTATTTCTGTGGCCTCTGCGTTGTTGTGATGCTGGAAGCTATGCCCACTGGTATTTCACATACCATGATGGTCTTCTACGGTGGATAGGGTTCAAAGGAGCTGTCAGACTAAGGCAGACTAGGAAGAAAGTCCTGGCAATCTAGTTCTGAAAGTTAGCTAATGAAAATCTTATGGATCACAACACAATATTGTCCAGTGGAGTGTTGGGGAGGAGCCCTGGGGCACAGTGTTTAACTGCTGGTCTGCTAGTTTAAAGGGCAGTGGCTTGAATCTCCCAGCTGCTCTAGGGAATGAAACTGTGGCCGTCTGCTTCCATAAAGATACAGCCTGGGGAACTTTATGGCGGAATTCTTCTTTGTGCTAGAGGGTCACAGTGGGATTACAGAGTGCTGGAAGATGAGCCCCTGGGTTGGAAAGCAGGCACTCAGAATGCACAGTAGCAGAGTCAGCAGACCAAGGGTGGTGGTGAAGATAGTGCAGATTGGGCGGTATGTGAGTCTGTTGTACATGGACGGCCATGAGTCCCAGTGGACTTGGTGGCAATGAACAACAGCAGTGGCTGAACCAGCTGTAGAATAAGACAATTGTTCCGAGCCCAGGGCAGCCCGATGGGGTGGGGGTTATGGCTTTACAAGCATCTGGGGAACCTTAGGATGTTTATCTTGTATCTACTTAGTCAAGATCTACTGACTGTAAGTAGGCGAGGTATTTATTCAAAAGCTACCCTTAATGGTTCCAAGGACACCTTCTCCCTGGTGAGGCTGTTTCTCTACTGGTCCAGTTTGCTTGTGGTGAAATATCTGGTGAGTTCTCAGCTCATTCCTCGCTTTACTCTCACTACCTGGAAGTCCTGAATGCCCGAGTGGGAGAAGCCCAAGGAGCAGGTGATGTATTAGGAGTAAAGGGCTTCAGTTTGGCCGGCTGCTTGTGGCCTGAGCAGAACTGAAGGTCAGGAGCAGAGAAGTGGGAGACGTCTGGCTTGGACTTGCAGCGGGACAGGCTGTGGCTCTGAGCATGTGATCAAACTTCTTTGCGGCTCCATTTCTGCATCGAAAGTTGGAGATCTCCATCGTAAGGTTGAGGATCACATGAAATAATGGAAAACACATTGTTGGCTAGGATGACCTACCCACCCTGGTTTGCCTGGGAATCTTTCAGTTTTAAAATGGAAAGCCCCACTTTCCAGGAAAAATGTCAGTCCTAGACAAATTGGGGTAGCTGTTTACTTGACGCTTGGCTCATACTGCTGTTCTTAGCTACTGTTGACTCACAGCCACCCCATGCCTGCCGGACCTCTGCCACTCCCAGGATTGGTTGTGTATCAGACAGCTGTGATCCTTAGAGTTTTTTCAATGACTGATGTGTTTTTAAAAATTAAATTTAATGTTTTAGTCCTGGTGTGGCACCATGGGTTAATGCGCCAGACTGCAAAGCTGTTTGAACTGCAAGTTTGGCGGTTCAAGCTCACCAGCTGCTCCTCAGAAAATCTATACAGGGTCCCTCTGGGTTGGAATTGACTCGACGGCACTTAACAACAACATTGTGAATTATGTGATAGTTTACATGGGAGAACATTAGTTTTACATTCATCCTATTTTATGTCATTTCATTGCCATGGTTACAATCCCCTCCATACATGATCAACCAACCAAAGGATATACCCTACAAGCCTACCCCCCGGTTGTCAGCATACAGCCCCTCTCCCTCACTGAGACTAAAGTCCCTGGCTGCTCCATCTCTCCACGTCATCATCTCTGCCTCAATCTCAGGCATCACTGCTTCTCTGGGTAGGGTCCAGCACTCTGCTGTTCTCCTTTGATGGTCCTAGGGACCTCTGCTCCTAGACTGAAAAGTTAATCTCTCCCCTCTTTGCTACAAAATGTCTACCTTTACATTTCCAACCCTCACGATCAGTCCTGATAACAAGTATTCACTACTGTATCACAAGAGACCTATCCGCATTTCCTTTCATCAGCCCCACC
>NW_006408635.1:5276093-5313540 GCF_000296735.1 Chrysochloris asiatica | reverse complement strand
CAGCTGGACGCTTCACTCTCCATTCTAGTCCTCTGTGGCTATGTCACTGACTCTGGGCCCAAGAGTCCCCAGGTCTTGCCACACTGCTGGCCAACCAAGTCTTCACCTGGGTTCACAGGAGTCTATTGAACGTTGTAGGGTTTAGCTCGCTGCTTCATTGCTGTTTTTCCCTCACTTCCCCTTATCGGTGATGAACGCGGTCACCAATTAGAACGTGTATTCCCATTGAGCCTTAGTCTTGGAAGGGGGTTTGCTCTGAGGGGAAGCAACCACTTGCCTTGATGTCTTCTGGGTGAGCAACTTGCTTGTTCTTATAGTAATCAGTTGGTCTGCCTATATTGTTTTGTATTTTTCCTGTCAGTCTTTCTTTCAAGAAGTATCTTCTATTTTTCTAGCTGCTCCAGGCTGGTCTGGCTGTCCTTTCAAGTGGAAATTTCCCACCTCTGAAGATTCTGGATGCTGTTCAGGATTCCCCCTATGGTCTTATGTAATGCAGAGGCTCCGCAGGAAGCCTCCTTTACTGGGCACGTTGTAGCCTCATTTTAGATATTCCAATCAGTTATAAGCAGAAGATGGACTTACAAGCTTTCTAAGGTGATATTTCTGGCTATTCCATTCTCTCTCCCTCAAGTGTCTATTTTATAATGGTATGCAAGGGAAACCAAGATTCAAAAGACAGCCAAGCATCTTAACATTATTTCCCCCCTTTTGCCCATTGCAACCATGTCTCAATCCCTGTATCCCAGAGCCCTGTTGTTCCAAGGTTGTACATACATCATTCTTTACCTCTGTCCCACTTAGCCATTGCAAACCTGCCTAATTGTGCTCCCATCTGCTTTGTTCTTCCATTCCCCTCCTCTTTCTTGTATATTGCCCCCTCCCCAGCACCCAAACTATCCTGTGTTTATTCCCTGCCCTGTGCTCCACCTTCTCCTCCCTCCCCTCACCCCCCACCCCCCACATCCCAGCAACCAGCAAAGAATCCTCCACCCTTTAATATAGGTTCTTTTTCTTAGTCTTTTACGGTAGTGTCCTACACAGTATTTTTCCTTTTGTGACTGACTAATGTCACTCAACATAATGTCCTCAAGGTTCATCCATGTTATGTGGTGGCTTGTAGCTTCCTTGTTATTCTTCAAGGTTACGTAATATTCCATTGTGTGTATGTACCACAGTTTGTTTATCCATTCTTCAGTTGATGGGCACTTAGGCTGTCTCCATCTTTTTGTTATTGTAAATAGTGCTGCTGTGAACATTGGTGTGCATATGTCTACTGGTGTTATGGCTCGTATTACTTGTGGGTAAATACCAAGTAGAGGAATTGCTGGATCATAAGGTATTTCTATTTCCAACCTTCTGAGGAAGCGCTATATTGCTTTCCAGAGAGGCCCTGGCATACCTTAACCCATTACCATTTAGTTGGTGCTGACTCACAGCCACCCTGTAGAGGTTTTCCAAGACTGCAGATCTTTATGTGAACAGATAGCCTCAACTGTCACCCATGGAGCAGCTGGTGGGTCTGAACTGCCCACCTTGCATTAGAAACCCAATGTCTAACTCACAGCACCACCAGGTTACAAATTAGATGCTCACATATGTAATTAGGAATACCAGGTTGAAACACAAGGTTGGCAGTTCAAACCCACCAGTTGCTCCTTGGAAACCCTATACAGGGTTGCTATGAGTTGGACCTGACTCGATGGCACTTAACAACAACAATAGCAACAATATAAGTATATAAATATTATAATGAAAGAATTGCTAGGAGTCAGAATTGAGTGATAGCAGTGTTTTTAAATAAAAATCTAAAACAATTTAATAATTCTTTAAATATAGCATAATATTAAGAAGCACAAGTGCCTCTGTGGAATAAACACTAGACTGTGGACAGCAAGGTCATCAGTTGGAGCACATGGAGAAAGATGAGGTATTCTGTCCCCCCAAAGATTTATAGTCCCAGAAATCCTATACAGGACTGCTATGAGTCTGAATGGACTCAACTGCACTTAATAACAACACAGCAGTGAAATATAATATAAACCTTTCCTTTCCCCCCTCTAAAACTATACCCCCTCATAGCTGGAGCTTTAGTAAGGCAAAGTGAGAGGGGTCCCTGTCTCTCTGTGGGGTATTAGTGCCCTCCAGTTACTATTGAAAGAGTTACTCTAACTCCCACCATGGATCTAGACCAGGTTTTTGTCTGAACCCGCCCCCCCTTGACATGTGCCCCACATTTACAAAATCGCTGAAGGTGCAAACAGTGAGGTACAATGTGGGGGTGCTCGCTATCTCTGGGGGCCTGCCAGGTGGTTGCTTTTCCTTTTATGAGTGAACTGGGCAAGAAGGGGAGCTTCTAGATTCTAAATCCTCCTACTAACAGGAGCTGAGGCAGTCTCACGCCACCCCTCTGGTGAGGAAATACAGAGCTACCCATGAGCCATCTAGGTACAGAATTAAGCTCCTGAAATGGCGCTAAATTATTTAATTTAAATACCGCTCTATCTAGGGCTGAACACCCTGGCAATGTAGATTCCCATTAATAATGAATGATTTGCTGTATTCTAATCCTGTTAAGCACACAGTTCCTCTGCAAATGTATTAGTAGCAATGTGTATTTGTGAATTAAGCCCTTGGTGTATCCGGTTTATGAGCCTAATTGTCTATTCAAAAGGCTATCACTTTATCACGTCATGAAAATTAAAAAGGTCCCCTTTGTTCGAGTGTTTTGTTAATCCTCCAAACGGGTATTTTCTCTTTCTTTCTCATTTTCTCTTTGTTGAGCTGCCTTATGATTTAAATGCAACTGAAGCAAAGCCTGCCATTACACTGAAATTGATTATTAAAATAGCACTGATAATTATGCATAGGTACGAGAAAATAACACACTGGGTGTTCTTGCAGAGGGATTAAGTGGCTCCCCACCCCCAGATTATGCTAAAGAAGGTGCAGGGTATTAAAAGTAGGAGGGTGGTACATTCTATCATTGAAACGGGTTAAAAGATTTAGTGACTTCTGCCTCCAGCAAGTCTCAGTGAGTGCTACTAAAATTATCACCTGAATTCACACGTGACACTGCCTGAGAAGGTTTGCATTCATTTGAGGATGTCTTAATGTTGGCGTTGTTGTTGTTAAATGCTGACAAATGGTTCCAACTCTTAGCGACTTTTTATAGGGTTTAAGGAGTGGCTGGTAGGTTTGAACTGCCAACCTTGAGGTCTGCAGTTCAGTGCTTATCCTACAGTGCTATGCCAGGCTTCACCTTATTATTAGGTACTTATATATGTGATGGTAGCGTAGTGGTAAGGAACTCCGGTAGCGTAGTGGTTACAAATCGGGCTGTGAACCTTAAGGTCAGCAGTTCAAAACTACCAGCTGTTCTGCAGGAGAAAGTTGAGGCTTTCTGCTCCTATAAAGATTTACAGCCCCAGAAACCTGGTGCAGGGTTGCTATGAGTCAGAATTGACTCCACGGCACATAACAACAACAACATGCATGTGATGGAATCTTCTTCATGTGGTATTGTGGGTTAAAACATGGGACCACAAGGTCAGTTTGAACCACAAGGCCAGTGGTTCAAACTCACAAGGTCAGTGGTTCAAACTCACCAGCCACTCCTTGGAAACCCTGTACAGGGTTGTTATGAGTCAGGACTGGCTCGTTCGGCACTTAACAGCAACAACAACAACATGTGTGATAGGAGCCCTAGTAGCATAGTGGGTTATGAGTTGGGCCACTAGCTGCAAGGTTGGCAGTTCGAATCTACCCGTCACTCCACAGGAGAAAGCTGTGGCTTTTTGCTCCCATAATGAAGCCTATACAGGGTCTTTATGAGTTGGAATCAACTCGATGGCACACAAGCACCACCACCATATGTGAATTGGAGTCCTGATGATACAGTGGTTAAGCGCTTATCTGCTAACCAAAAGGCCAGTGGTTGGAACGCACCAGACACTCCATGGCAGAAAGATGTCCATAAAGATGACATATAGCCATGGAAACCCTAAGGGGCAGTTCTACTGTGTCCTGTTGGGTCACTAAGCGTCGGAACAGACTCAATGACAACAGGATTTGTGTGTGTGTGAGACAGGCTTTCCGACTTCATGATTTCTTCTTCTTCTTCTTTTTTTTTTTCCAAGTAGGTCTTTTTCTCTTTTTGAGAGTATAAAAAAAATATCCTTTCAGACTGAAAAAATTTGGTGCCTTGTCTTAGCCTCAAAATAGTCCTCGGAGAGAAAGTTAGAGCTAAGTGCGGTTTGGCTGTATTTGAACACCAAAGGACGTCATCTGTCTCTTTTGAAAGTTAAAAAATAACCTTTTCTTTTGGTATGTGTTTAGAAGCCTCAAAGGTATCTTTGTTTTTCCGCTTCAACTAAGGACTTAGTAACTGCTTTGTTTGAAGAAATTCACTATGAAAAGCAAAGTTTGGGGAGTTGAGAAAGGGCACGCTCAGTGCCCACCAAGTACCTTCACCCTCCGCCCTTTTTGTCTCCCCAGGGATGCTCGGAGATGCCACAGGAGATACCACATCTGAGCGTTTGCAGAAGTGCCTGGAGAGATATGGGAGATGGCTTCAACATAGAGCAGACAAGCAGACGAACAACTTGGCAGCAGGGACTTGAGGGGACTGAGTTTTCAAACAGCTAAAAGTTCTAATTAAAAAATAATCAAGTTGGAGAATGTAATCAATGTCATAAAATTGTACATGTAGAAACTGATGAATTGTTTTGTTGTGTCTATTTGCACAGTTCTAATGAAAGGAGCTCTGGTAGCGTAGTGGTTATGAATCCGGCTGCTAATCTCACAGTCAGCAGTTCGAAACTACCAGCTGTTCCATGGGAGAAAGATGTGGCTCTCTGCTCCCGTAAAGATTTACAGCCTCGGAAACCCTATACAGGGTCGCTATGAGTCGGAACCGACTCCATGGCACATAACAACAACAATGACAATAATTAATCATGTTGGGAGACTAGATGTGGATTCCAATTGGTGGTTATGTGCCGTGGAGTCGGTTCCGACTCATAGCGACCCTGTACAGGGTTTCCGAGGCTGTAAATCTTTACGGGAGCAGAAAGCCTCATCTTTCTCCCGTGGAACAGCTGGTAGTTTCGAACTGCTGACCTTGAGGTTCGCAGCCTGATTCATAAGGAGCTCTGGTAGCGTAGAGGTTATGAATCGGGCTGCGAACCTAAGGTCAGCGGTTCGAAACTACCAGCCGCTCCGCGGGAGAAAGATGAGGCTTTCTACTCCCATAAGGATTTACACCCTCGGAAACCCTGTTACAGTGTCGCTATGGGTCGGAAACGATTCGATGGCACTTAATAACAACAACAACAACGTTACCAGAGCTCCAATTAAAGTTAGAATTAGGAGTTTCTGGTTTGGGCTTCACCATAGCCAAAAGGTTGATTGTTCGAATCCACCCATACTTCTGGAGGGGGTATTATTTATGGATATCATATTTCGGACATACTGTCAGGAGGGACCAGTCACGGGAAAAGGATATCATGTTTGGTAAGGTGGAGGGTCAGAGAAAAAGAAGAAGACCCCAGTGAGATGGATTGACAAAGTGGCAGCATCAATGGACTCAAGTGTGGCAACAATTAAGAGGTTGGCCCAGGACTGGGCAGTGTTTCGTTCTGTTGTGCATAGGGTCACTATGAGTCGGTACTGACTCGATGGCACCTAACAACAATGTAATAAGTGACCACAGAAAGCACATGCTTATTATTTCACTGTCTTTTGAGTGGGTTGGGAATCTGGACTCAAGTTGTCTGGGCCTTTTGCTCAGGCTTACAAGGCTTAAACCAAGGTGCTGGTCAAGTTGCCATCCTCTCTGGGAATTGGGTCCTCTCTGAAACTCACTTGGTTTCTGATAGACTCTAGTTCCTTGTGGTTGTAGGACGGATGCCCCTGCTTTCTTGCTACAAGGTTGGTGGTTCAAACTCACCAGCTGCTCCTCAGAAACCCTTATACAGAGTCGCTATGAATTGGAATTGACTTGACTGCACTTACTAAACAACAATACCTGTGGATATTTCTACTTAGGGATAGGGCTTTCTTTGTTCTATGATGAGGTCATAGCAATGTAGGGTGTGTCTTAAACCTAGTGACTTTTGAATTGTAAACAGAGCAGATTAAACAGAGAAGCAACTACAAATGAGGGTCGGGGGAGATTGATGCCCTATGGAGATTTGAAGGGACACCGAGAAGTTGAGACAAGGATTTCCCCACCCCAAAGCAGACAGAAAGAGTCTGCCCATAGAGCTGGAGCTCTGACTGGATGTCTAGCCTCCTAAATGGTGAGAAAATAAACTTCTGTTTGTTAAAGCTCCCCATGTACAGTATTGCTGTTAGAGCAGCTCTATGAACTAGCACAGATGGGAAGTTGCTTAGCGCCTGCACATTGGCCTGGAGGCCTTGGGTTCTTTCTCTTTAAGTGCTCTGCCCCTGCCTGGCAGATGTGGCATGGAGGAGGGAGGATGCTGAGATGGATGCTGAGAGGAGGGTGCTGTGGTCCTATGTGGAAGAGGACCCTCCGCCCGCCCCCTCAGGCAGGCCTGTGACACTGCACCCAGAGAGCATGTTCATTGCCCACCATTCTGGCCTCATTCTTGTTAAGCTGGCTGTGCTTCTCAACTCTTCTCTCCATTTCTTCTAAAATAACTCAAAAAATCCTGACATTTCTGACTGGTACCCTTAAGCATTTGCCAGGCAGCAGCAACAGCATTCTCTTCTGGGTACTCCCCTCCTGTTTGGGTGTGGAATGCTACCCTGTCTTCCTGAGATAATAGCTTGGCTGTAGTCTTGAGTGACAGAAAACGGTGTCAATTTGTTAGGAGGTTAATCACAACCACAGCGAGAAAGGATACAGGGTACCATTAAGTTTCAGAATACGCAAAAGTGGTTCCTGGGTTTATATTCTCTAATAAAACATAATGATGTTCCGCCCTCAAATAGTGATAGCTAGTTTGTATCTTTTCTGAAGTAGACTGTTTTGCATTTTGCCTTATTTAGCACAACAATTTTCAGTACATGTATTCTGAGTGATCTATTTAAGCTCTCTGGGAATTTTGAATTGTTTGTGTGTGTGTTTATGGGTGGGTGGGGCATATTTGTGATAGGTGGGAGTCCAGAATTCAATGCTCTTTCAATGAATTTTCTAACGTATTAAAGTACTTTCTTTGCCAGTTTTGTGTAGTGAGAGGGATGTATGCTGAGCCCCAGAATAAAAGCAGTCATTGCTGCTTCAACTCCAAGCCATGGTGACCCCAGATGTGTCAGAGTAGAAGCGTGTTCTACAGGGTTTTCAATGGCGGAGATTTTTGGAAGCTGACTTGCAGGTCTTTCTTCCAAGGTACCCCTGGGTAGGCTTGAACTCCCAACCTTTTGAGCAGCTGAATATGTTAACTGTTTGCACCCTTCAGGGGTTCCAAATCCCAAAGCAGCAGCTATCATTTTGTGTTTCCATGTAATAGCACTGCAAACATCTCTCATCTCTATTGACAAAAATCCCATGCAGCATCCACGTGTGGAGAACAAATGAAACACACACACACACACACACACACACACACACACACACACACATGCCTTTTTAGTTCTCAGGGCGAGCTCAGTTCTTCTCAGCTCTAACAAAATGTCCAGGAACTTTCTGAGGACCCATCTCAAATGTCTGACTTAAGAAGCAACTCAAAGACACAAACTAAAATGTAATGAGACACTTCTGGTTCAATAGTTTTATGGGCAGATACATTCTGAGATTTTTTTAAAAAACCAGTTTCAATTATCAGAGATTTTGATAGAGAAGAAAAACTGAAAACAAAACAAAATAAAAAATCAAACCCTCTTTAATGGAGTAGATTCCATCTCGCAGTAACCGTGTAGGACGGAGTAGAAATTGGGATTTACAAGGCTGCAGTCTTTATGGAAGCAGGCTATCACATAGTCCAGCTGAAGGATTCAAACGACTGACCTTTCAGTTAGCAGCCAAGCACTTAACCACTGGGTCACTAGTTCCTTTTGTAACTTAAGACTTATTTCGGCATCTTATTCTGCTCCTCTGAGAGAGCCATTGCATTCTCCATCCCAGGCTCTATTTACCTCACGGCTACATCCTTCATTTTGAAAATCTTCAACATGATGGTTTTGTATGCTTTCTTCCCCCTTTTGATAGGCATGTTCTCTAGCTGCTCCTTTGTGCTTTTCCTTCTTGCTGGGAAGACTGGTGTTTTAGTTAGTTACCCAGTGCTGCCGTAACAGAGATACTCCCATGGGTGTTTTGAAAGAACAGACATTTGTTTTATGACAGTTTAGGTGCTAGAAGTCCAAATTCAGGCACTGTCTCTAGGGGGAGAGTTTCCCTAGGCAGACTCAGTTTCCGTAACCCTGGCATTGCTTGGATCCTTGGTGATCTCCACGTGATGTCTCTCTTGCCCTCATTTGCGCTTGATTCTCTGTGTCTAATCTGCTCTTTTTATATCTCAAAAGTGCTTAGGTTTAAGACACATTGATATGACCTCATAAACAAAGAACACCCTGTTTCCAAATGGGACTTCATCCTCAGGTATAGGTGTCAGGATTCCAATACATCCATTTTGAAGGATTTTTATCTTTAACCGCTGATGTCTGGCAGAGGAACTCAACCAAGTCACTGGTCACCACGTGCTCTTGCCTGGAGACAATACAGACGATGCTCTGTTTCTATTAAAGACGCATTTGCTGACTTCTCAATGAATAGCCATGTGCTCCTCTGGCTGTTGGATAGAATCCAGGGCAGGGCTGCCCCTTCACGTGCCGGCTGTCCCATGCACATGTTGCATGTCCTGGGCTCTGCACAACTTTCACAAAATTAACACCCTCACCAAATATGTTTTTCTTGCTCATTAGCTTGATCAAGCCCACTGGTTTTCTAGAATCACAGCAGCAAGCTGTAAATGATGTATGAAATGAAAAATTTCTTCTTGCCCAGTGAGCAGGGGGAGGGGACTGATGGGGCTTTGTCATACTGTTGGCAGTTTTATTTAAATGTGGAGATGGTCATGTGACAGTGGTGACCTCTGAGGGTCTCCAGTTAGCATGAGAAGATGTCGCATCAGACCCTGTATCCCAAGGAGACCCATCCTCCCCAGACTCCACCCAGGGACTGGAGGGAATGTGGCTGCAAGACATTCAGCGGTGGACACTGTCGGCTTCCCCTGAGACCCTGGACACCTGGGTGCTTTGTCATTGGCATTCTTCCTGGGCCCATTGGTGCTTGTAGCTTAGTCTTGTGGCTTTCTGGGCCAGGGGATTTGAGCAGAAGATTCATCACAGAGTTGCTGTTGGCAGAATTTGTTGTCCAGCCATTTGGTAAACTGACAAGTATTTGAGTGGTCTCAGACCCAGAACCAGGCCCTGGTGTGATGCTGTAGGAGAAACACTAGACTGTTAACAACAAAATTAGCAGTTCAAATCCACTGGCCACTCTCAGAAATCCTGTACTAGTTTGATACGAGTCAGAACGGACTCAACAGCACTTAACAACAACAACAGCTTACTCAGAACTGGGCCAGGCATCTAAGTGGACAAAAGAAACATAAAATAGAAATATAGAGACTATACAGGCCCAAAGTCTGCTCTCAGACTACCTGAAGCCAACTGGTAGACAAGATGGAGAATGCATGTAGCTAACACGTCTCCCCCAGCTGCTCCTGTTGTTTTTGAGGGCCGTTGAGTCAGTTCTGGCCCATAGTGACCCTGTATAGGGTTTCCGAGGAGTAGCTGGTGAGTTTGAACTGCCGACCTTTCTGTTGAAACCGACCTTGCAGCCCAGCGCATTCACCCTCAGCGCCACACGTAATTTTTGTTCTTCCTGGTGTCATTGCCATCACAGCACTTCTGACATCATCATTGAAAATGTGTCATATGTTTATCCCCATTTGTCAGTGGTGAGTGCTCCTTGGAGACAGGTTTTCCAAAGTGTGAGGTGATGGTGTAAGTCTACCATTTAGAGCTGAACATTGTATGAGATGATGGTGTAAGTCTACCATTTAGAGCTGACCATTGTATGAGATGATGGTGTAAGTCTACCATTTAGAGCTGACCATTGTATGAGATGATGGTGTAAGCCTACCATTTAGAGCTGACCATTGTATGAGATGATGGTGTAAGTCTACCATTTAGAACTGACCATTGCTACGATTTGGGGACACAATGAGATGTAATTTACATACCTTATATTTGAAACATATACAACTAAGTTGGGACATATGGCATGTAACTTTGTGACCAGCTTTATTTCCAGCGAACTTCATGGACTTCTAACAAAGGGCCTGTGAGAGAATTTGGATGTT
Source organism: Chrysochloris asiatica (assembly GCF_000296735.1). Classification (NCBI taxonomy): domain Eukaryota; kingdom Metazoa; phylum Chordata; class Mammalia; order Afrosoricida; family Chrysochloridae; genus Chrysochloris; species Chrysochloris asiatica. The sequence goes on along the minus strand of NW_006408635.1, from coordinate 5,303,209 downwards.
TACTGGTACCAGGCTTGGGGAATCTGGTCTGCCTCTGGGATGAGCTATTGTGTTCTTGGCCAACAAGCATACCTTCCTTAGTCTGACCTTGGACCTGCAGGTTCTCGTTTCTCTCTGTTACCATGATTCCTCCTCTCCCATAACGTCTTTTATGTCTGACAGACTGATGGACCTTTCGTTCTCTAATTTTAAGAAGTTGTGGTAGTGAAGCAGTTAAGCACTTGACTGCTAACTGAGAGATCAGCTACTGGAACCCATCGATGGTTCTGTATGAGAAAAGACCTCTTCATGTGCTTCTATAAAGATTTCTGCCATAGCAACTTCATGGAACAGTTCTACCCTGACTATACGGTTGCTAGGAGTTGGCATCAGCTTGGCCACCATGGGTTTGTTTGTTTTACATGTCTTTTGAGTCTATAAATGTTGATTTTATTGTTCCATTTATGTTGAAATGCTATCTCTAAATTCCTGCAAAAAAGAAGACCTTTTGTTCTTAACCGCTACTGTTAGTCACTCTACCCCCTCTGTTCTGCAATATAGTAGATAATATTCAGTTTGGATGCTTTGAAGTCCATTTGCAGCAAGAAACCAATGATCCCTTTGTTGCTGTTGTTGTTAAGTGCCATCGAGTCAGTTCCGACTCATGGTGAACCTGTACAGGGTTTCTGAGGAGCAGCTGGTGAGCTTGAACTGCCAACTGAGTGGTTTAAACAGACATTGCAGTCCAGTAAATTAACCCACAGTGTCACACCAGGGTTCTCGATGAATAATGATGGATTTTATATTTGCCTTCAGTTGGAGTGGATTTTGGGGAGGTTGTCTTTGCCCAGCTAATTGAGTCACTAGGAACATAGTTCTCATAAGGTCTGGTCCTCAAAGCCAAATGCATTGATACCTTTTGGAAGGAAGACACAGAGCATGTCTACAGCAGAAATGACAGGGACACAGTTTGACAGCCCAGCTCTTTCAGCCATCTTCATGTTCAATGTCTATTGCAATAGCATTAGGCATTCTCTGGTTTTATCTTGTACTACAGTGACTGACAAGGTAGCTCAGTAATTGCACTGACTATGCCAAGGTTAATTTTGGCGGCTATGTGTAGACATGCTCTGACTTCTCTTAATAAAGCAAATGCCAATAAAGCAAAGCTTTCTACAACTGTTGTCAATACAATATCAATACGTACTCAAAAAGAGTAGTGTGAGGGGGTCTGTCCATAAATACCAGCTGCCCTGTGAATACTAGAAATCTTGGGAATGAATTTAAAGTATCTTAGGAATTCGGTAAAGAAGCATTATAGAAGATATAATTTTTACATTTCCATGTTCACAGACATAACCCCATTGTTTTCCATCCTTCCTTCCTCCCATCCCATATGTACCAATGCTTTGGAGTCAATTTCATTTTGCATAAAGATTAGCAAAGACCAGTCTGAATCTATCCAGACCTTTTTATAATTAACTGTAGAAAACCTTGCCATTGAGTGAATTCCAACTCATGGTGACTGCATTTATGCCGAGTAGAATTGTACCCCGTTGAGTCTTCATGGCTGTGGCCTTTCTAAAGCCTGTCACTAGAGCTTTTCTTCTGAGGTGCTTCTGGATGGGTTTGAACTGCTCACCTCTTGATTATAGTTCAGTACTTAGCTGTTTGCACCATTTATATTGTTGTTGTTTTTGTTAAGTGCCGTCAAATTAGTTTCGACTCATAGCAACTCTGCATAGGTTTCCAAGGAGCAGTTGATGGGTTTGAACTGCTGACCTTGTGGTTCACAGTCCAGTGCTGATCCTACAGTACCACACCAGGAGTCTTTTTACTGTTGTTGTTGTTGTTGTTGGTGATGTACCGTGGAGTAGGTTCCGATTTGTAGCGACTCTGCGTAGGGTTTCAGAGGCTGTAAATCTTTATGGGAGCAGAAAGCCTCATCTTTGTCTTGCAGAATGGCTGATAGCTTCAAATTGCCTGACTCATAACCACTACGTTGCCATGTTACCAGACACAAAATTTCATCTTTAGGTAAGGAAACTCTGGATAATCCTGAAGATGAACTCATTTAGGAGACATAGGATGCATGCAGGGGGTGTGTTTAGGGAGGTCTTTACCATGCAGGGTTGAGAAGGGAGAGCCCAGAGGAGAAGGTGGACTAACCGTCTCAACAAATTAAAAGTCTGACAAAAGGTAGCGGACATCATCTTGGAGCTCCTTTACAGCCACCAGAAGAGTGAATATTTAGCATGAACTCATAGAGGCTTGCAGAATTTGTCAGCATGAATGTTAAGAACTTCAAAAAGTTCATGGAAAAACAGAATGCCAAGATAATGGAATTGTTCCACGAACTCTTTGAAGCACCCTTGTATCTGTGTTATAGATTGAATTGTGCACCACCAAAAATATGTGTTGTAAGTCCTACTCTACCTGTGGTGGGTTTTTTGGTTATGCTAATGAGGTAGATATAAAAAGCCTCAGAAACCCTATAGAGGGTCACCATGGGTGGATACAGACCTGATGGTACTTAACAACAAGGATGCAGTATTAGTATAAGATGTGTCTTGAGCCAATCTTTCTTGAGATATAAAAAGAGCAGATGAAGAAAGGAAGAAAAGAACCAGAGTTGATGGAAAAGAGATGCTACATGAAGAGTGCCAAGGATAGAAGCTGAAGAGACAAAGACCTTCCTCCAGAGCCAACAGATAGAGATTCCCCTCTTATAGCAACACCCTGGATTCAGACTCTAGACTTGTAACTGTGAGGGCACAACAACAACACAGACAGCAACAACTGTGAGGGAAGAATTGGTGGGCTAAAGCCACCCACAGTGATAATTCTGCTATAGCAGCTCTAAATAACCAGGACGATGTGCTATAGACAAATCTTACATCCGACCAGAGAATCATCCCCAGGAACGGCTGTGATGCTAGTTGGCTCCCCTCCCTGGAAAGAGCAGGCTTTTGGTTTCATTTTTCATCCCATGGGAATCCTGAACACCCGGTGACTTGTGAGTCACTCTGCATTGACTTAATCGGATTCAGAAGTTTAGGCCATCCTATGAGAAGGACATTTGGGTGTGCTGGTTACATAGTTGGACAAGTCCAGCGTCTGAAGGCCTTCTGTAGCACCAGCTGTAAGGACATTAACATGAAAAGCTACCCTTGTCCCCGAGCAGCCGAATGTCGACTTCAAGGCAAACTCACCGCTTGATCTGATTTAAAAGCTGCTGCTTGAATGCCTGTTGGAGTTAGTTTGGAAGTTCGTTCACTGTCTGGAAGTTTGTTCACTGTCTGGAAGTTCGTTCACTGTTTGGAAGTTTGTTCACTGTTTGGAAGTTCGTTCACTGTCTGGAAGCTTGCTAGCTGCTGAATGCTTTGTAATCAAAAGGCACATTGCCCTTAAATGTTAAAAGTATCAGACATGAGTTTTGTCCACTCAGTTAGACTACCATGATAACACAGGGTCAAGTGTATATGCATGTTTATGACACTTCCCTGTGTTTCCAAAGGACTTTTCTTCCAGGCCCTCGAAGGTTTCATGTGTTACTTCTGGGAATTCTAGAGCCGGGGGGAGTGAGAGACCACCGGGAGATCATAAAAGTCATGAAAGTCATAGCTCTTTGCCCAGTTTAGTTTTATAAAGAGTGTACTCAGATGAAGCCAAGGGAAACTAGGAGACAATTCCACCCCCCAACCTCTCTGCAAAGAATAAGATTTGATTATTCCACTCACTGAAAGTGTGACAGGATTTTTTTTTTTTAACTTTTTAGTTTGTGTGAAAATTTGCAGAACAGATCAGTTTCCCATCCAACAATTCATGCACGTTTCGTTCTGTGACACCGATTGTCTCCTCCCAGGGTCCGCTGCACTCTCCCTGCTTCTTCTCTGGGTTCTTCATTCTCACTGCTCTGTCTTTCTTACCCCTTCCTGCCTCCTGAGCTTTGTTTTTGGGTGAATGCTGCCCTTCCTTCTGATCTTGATCTCGGGTGGTTGATTTGTCTAAGGAGTGCATTCTTCCCTGATGTCATTATTCACCCTAAAAGCTTGTCTATTGTTTGACTTAAAATTGATCCCTGGAGATAGGGTCAGTACCAGACCTGAGGGCTGTCTAAGAGCAATGGTCTTGGGAGTTCTACTGGTAGAACCTTTAAAGAAAGTCATTAGGTAATAAAGCATGTATTCCTGATAACAGTCAACAAAGGGGCAGGGAAGGGAAGGAGAATGAGAGACAAAGGGAGAGGTTCTAGGAGAGGAAGGTGGCCTGGCTGAAGCAGATTCATTACCTGACCAGGGATGGAGGGGAGGTCATTCTAGAGGACAGAAATGGCACCAAGACAGGTGTGAACCCCAGAGGGGTGAGCTCTCAGAATGGGAGTGTAACCAAGTGGGAAAACTCTTTAGTTTTAGCTTATACAGGGCCTGGAAAAGCCAGGCAGAGTGGTTTACAAATGAATCAACAAGGAGCCAGTTTTGAACTGGGGACAATAAACAGTGGTTAAGAAGAATTTGGAATTGCAAGGACCAGTGGCAAAGAGCGAAACTGCATTCAGGTGGTCTGTACTTTCTCTCTAATGGGCCATCTTCTTTTTCAGGACTTGAGCGTCATGTTATATAGATGGCCCCCTACCTTAATTTGGATTTTCCTCTTTCCAAGAACCTGCTGAACAAGAACTAAAACTCTCCCCCAGACCCTGTTTTCCTCCCAATTTCCCAGTTTCTGTTTTGGCAACATATTTCAGACATACACACTTGAAATCCCAGTGCTGTCTTGGCCCTTTGCCTTTCCTCTAGTCTCCATATTGTAGACATCAAATCATTCTGTTTTTTTCCCTGTAGACAAAGGTCTGATGACAAGGATAGACAGTTTCATGTTATGAAAACTAAGGCGAAGAAGAACTTAAAAGGAGTCTGTGGATTTGGCAGTCAAGTGGTCATCGACAACTCTTGTCAAATTGTTTTCAGGATGATGATAGATGTGTGTGTGTGTGTGTGTGAGAGAGAGAGAGCATACATAGCTGAGTAGGGAATTGGTAAGCGAAAGACAGCTGAGCGAGTATAGCAACTTGTACAGATTTACTTTTGATTGGATGTTTGTTCATTCCAAGGACAAAAAAAGAAAAAGAAAGATTATTTTCATCAAAGATTGTAGCCCAGCATCATAGTCTTTTTCCATCTGTATTTCCTAGAAGGTGATGATGAATGGATGGATGGATGGATGGATGGATGGATGGATGGATGGATGGGGAGTACCCTGTACATTAAGCGTGACTGTGGCAATGTAACACACACCTGAATTTCACGATTGTATGGAGAAATTTGAGCTACTTCATGGGCTTCATACCAAGTAAAGACTTGGCAGTATACACCCACTCCTGATTAGGTTTCAAAGACCAGGTCATTATGCAGCAATCGTTGCTATGTGAAAACCTTATAAGCTTGTCCATATCAGATCATGAAATCATGAAATGGAGGATGATTACATCATTACATAACGACCAAATTACATCATTATATAACTACCAAACCACGAGAATTAGGGCTCAGCCAAGTTGACTCATAACCTAACTCATCACAGCCAGGCTTATTCTTCTTCATGTATTGGCATTTGTTACTGCCAGACGTACATCATTAATGCACAAAATAATGAGACCGTAGATTTTTTACTATTGTCATCAATGTGAGGTCAGGTATAAAAACCACAGCAATTTCCTCTCTTCACGCTGTTTCTTTTCAGATTATTGGTCTTAAAATTTAAGTAATTAATTAATTTTAAAGCATTACTGAATTCATTGTGGTGTTTTAGTCCTTTGTTAGCAAAACCCCAGCTATTAATGACCCAAGAAAGCAAAAAAGAAAACCTAAAAATGTAATTTTTCTGTGGGACGTAGTTCTTACTGCTGTCCTTACTGCCTCTCAACAGGCTTCTTGCCTTGGGCTGTGAGGATTGGGGCCTCTGTTCCTTTCCACTCGCCCTGGTCTGGCCCTTCTGAGTGTGCCTCTTGGTTTCATGGTTCCACATGTTCCAGGGTTTTCTTTAGTTTGCAAATGCTCAGCTTTCCCCTTTGGCTTCTTTTGTAGAAGCTTCTGTTTGATGACTCTCTTCAGTGGTCTCTAGGCCTGGCTTCAGCCCACCTGGTTAGGCTCTGTCTCCTTTACTTGGGGGTGAGGATGAAGGCGAGGGTGTCGTGGGATTCAATCTGTTACAGATGGTTGTGACATCATTAAAAAAGAATATGTGAGTCAGACTATGCCACTTACCAACTTAAAATTGTTCTTAGGGACCTCCTACTTCTACTTCTGAAATCTTTCTCTCCATCACGCCAACTGCTTGCAACATCCCGAGAATGTCTGTTCTGTCTCACACTGGCACCTTTGCCCAGAAACCCTGCTGCTTGCTAGGTCCCCCCTGGAAGATCATGGAAACCATGTGGTGGAAAATATCACATGGGTGTCAGTCCATGAACCCCAGGCTAGGTGATGAAGCTGACATGTGTTCCAGAGGGAGTATGAACACAGTTCATGGGGAAGGGATATAGAACTGAGAAAAAGAGCAAAGTTGGGGATGACACATGTGGTGAGAATTCTGGTTCCTCAGTAAGAGGAAGCTTGGAGACAAGCCCCAGGAATTTTCACCAATGTTTCTTGCCTTGAGTTGTGCAATCTGAGATCGCTGAATGTTACAATGGGTTTGTGAAGCCTTCCCAACCCCTGTCTGGAGAACAAATAGATGTTTCACATAGACTTTTTCAATCCATGTAGATACTGTGATTAACATAGACTTCAAACGTCAACATGTATAACTGAGTTCACAGTTGCTTTTTCTTTTAAAAGCCTGTATATTCTCAAACAATGGATACTATCCCTCTAAGTTTAAAGGGAGTGTATTCAGATTTTCAACAGACCTAGATTTGAATCCCTACTTCAACATTTTGTCATGCTTTTTAACCTTTGTGTGCCTCAGTTTCTTTAACTATTGAATGGGATTATTATACCAGTCTCATCATATGGCTGTGAAGTTTAAATGACATCATAGATGTGGCGGGATATGCCCCATAACACTTGAATTATTACTTTTGGAAACAATAACCAACTCAAGAAAGGCTCTCCATTTCCCAAATGGTGTGAATTTCAATGGCAGCTTTGGTAGGAGTTTGGTAGGAGTTGGAAAATGTTTAACAACTGGTTCTCTGAGAATAGTCCTGCACATGAATGTTGGTATTTTCATTTTGATTAGTGAGGTTATGGAAGTAAAATAATGAAGCTATATTTTGGAATTTCGCTAATTTATCAGTGATGTGAGCAGAACCTTTACTTGAGGTGTTTCTGAATATTGAAAGAATAATTTCTTAATTTTTTGTGCTCTTAAAATACAACTATAGGCTACTGGGCATGTTGTTATTGTTGTTACTGAGTGCCGGTGAGTCCGTTTCGACCCACAGGGACCCTGTATAGGGTTTCTGAGGAGTGGCTGGTGAGCTTGAACCACTGACCTTGTGGTTCAAATCGACTTTACAGACCGGCGCACTAACCCATAGTGCCACACCAGGACTCCATAGGCTCCTGGGCATAGCACATTTTGAAGTTTAATCTGCTGCATTAACATTTTCTCCATCAATTTTTAAAAATCTAGTCTAGTGGCCAGCAAGGTTTTTCTATAAAGGGACAGAGAGTAAATGTTTTGGGTTTTACAGGTCTAGAATAGTTTCAGGTACAAGTCTTCACTCTACTGTTGTAAAGAGGAAGCAGAAAATGCAACATAGGCAGTATGTAAATCAAAGGACAGAGCTGTGTTCAAATACAACTTTATTTACAAAGATAGGAGGCAGGCTAGATTTGGCCTGTGTGCCATAGTTTGATGACTCCTGGACAGTCAGAGAAATCAGTTAGGCCCTGCTTTGTAGGGTTTACTGATTCAGTGATGTGAATACTCCGTCCAAAGCTGATTCAAGACACCAGTGAAATAGCACTTCATACAGAGTTGGTAAGAGATGTGCAGTGGGACTCCATTATGTTGTGTTTCCACGGTTCAGATCCTGTAAATGTAAACCACACCTAGGGCACAGATGACAGTATAATGTAGTCAAATACTTGGAAAGCAATGAGTTTTGTGTATTGATGCATTTAGTTTTAATATAGCTTATTTAATTGCACATTTATGCCATTTAATTTCAATAATGCCCATGTTTAACAGCTGGCTCCAACAAATGTAACCATCAGTAGGGACTGCTTGAGCTCAGCCCTGGTTGGCTTTCCCGACCCTAGAATCACACAAGACTTCCAGGCAGACCAGGTGGAACAGAATACTGGAGGCGGACCTTTAGGAGACTTCCGTTCACCAGAGCCAATAAGAGGTCCCGGCATGTTGGTGGTTCTGTTCTCTTTATAGTCACAGGGGCCTAGGGATCTTACCTTGGTTCTTTAGACATGGTTCTTAATGTTCCACCTCATCAGTGGGGTACTCATTTCTTCGGCCCTTAGGAATCTCATCCCAATTTTCATTTCTCTCTTTTCCCTCAGGGCAGAGCCACCTCTGCCTATAGCAAACTCACTTGGAGAGAACTGTCCGATTGGACTGACCTCATTTTAGTGGACTTCTGTTGTTTGATCCCCAAATGGTTGTTGGGTGGTTTTGAGTCAATTCTGATTCATAGAAACCTTGTGTAGGGTTTTTAAGAGGGGCTGGTGACTTTGAACTGCTGACCTGTAGTTACCAGTCTAGTGCTTATCCTATAGCTCCACACCAGAGCTTTTCTGAATGGTAGGGAATTGGATGGGGAGCTTAGGTGTGCCCCAGGGTTGTGTCCTTTCATGATACTTATTTAATCTGTATGTTGAGCAAATAATCTGAGAAGCTGTGTTCTATGAAGAACATGGCATCAGGATTGGAGGAAGACTCATTAACAAATTGCAATATGCAGAGGACACAACCTTACTTGCTGAAAGAGAAGAGAACTCAAAATACTTACAGATGAAGATCAAAGATTATGGTCTTTGGTATGGCTTGTGTGTCTCAATGTAAAGGAAACAAAAATCCTTACAGCTGGACCAATAAATAGCATCATGATAAATGAAAAGATTAAAGTTGTCAAAGACTTTCACTTTTCTTGGATCCACAATCATTGATCACGGAAGCAGTAGTCAAGAAACCAAACAACATTGTATTGAGTAAATCTGCTGCAAAATACCTCCTTAAAGTGAAAAAGAGCAAAGATGTCAGTTTGAGGACTAAGGTGATCCTGACCCAAGCCATGGTACTTTTTTTTTTTTTTTAAGTTTTTATTGTGAATTATGTGATAGTTTACATGGGAGAATATTACCTTTACATTCATCCTATCATTTCACTGCAATGATTACATTCCTCTCCATGCATTATCAAACAATCAAAGGATACACCCTGCAAGCCTGCCCCTCAGCCATCAGCACTCAACCCCTCTTTCTCCCTGAGTCCAGAGTTCCCAGCCGCTCCATCTCTTCACGTCATTGTCTCTGCCTCCATCTCTGGTATCACTGCTTCTCTGGATAGGGTCATGCACTTTGCTCTTCTCCCTTGATCGTCCCAGGGACCTCCACTCCTGAACTGCGAAATCAATCACTCCCCTCCTTTTGTTACAAAATGTCTACCTTTACATTTCCAACCCTCACAGTCAGTCCTGATAGCAATGATTCAATATTGTATCACAAGAGTCTTATCCCTATCTGCTTTTATCAGCCTCATCCAGATAGATTGGAAACCATTCAGTGAAGACTCTACCTTCCCCTGCCCCTTCTGGAACTAGGCTTCCTCTTGAAAGTTTGTAAGCCAGTCACTTCTTGCCTTTGTGTTGTTGTTGTTGTCATCCGGTGCCATCGAGTTGGAACTGACTCACAGCAACTCCATGCACAGCAGAATGAAACAATGTCCGATCCTGGGCCAACCTCACTACCGCTGCCACACTTGAGTCCATCAATGCTGCCACCTGGCCAATCCATCTCGTTGGGGGTCTTCCTCTTTTTCTCCGACCCTCCATATTACCAAGCATGATATCCTTCTCCAGCGACTATTCCCTCCTGACAATATGTCCAAAGTATGAGAGATGAAGTTTAGCCATCTTGGCCTCTAAGGAGCACTCTGGCTGCACCTCTTCTAAAACAGATCTATTGGTTCTTTTGGCAGTCCATGGCACTTTTAGTATTTTCCTCCAACACCACAATTCAAAGGCATCAATTCTTCTACGATCTTCCTTATTCACTCTCCAGATTTCTCATCCATATGAGGTTATTGAAAATACCATGGCTTAGGTCAGGTGCACTTAGTCCTCAAGCTGACATCTTTGCTCTTCAACACTTAAAAAAGTTCCTGTGCAGCAGATTTGCCCAATGCAATACGTTGTCTTATCTCTTGACTGCTGCTTCCACGAGTGTTGATAGTTGATCCAAGAAGAGTGAAGTCCTTGACAACTTCAATCTTTTCTCTGTTGATAAGAATGTTGTTTATTGGTCCAGTGGTGAGGATTTGTAATCCCCCGCAGCCCCCATTTTGGGTAAATTGTCCATCCCTGTCAACCCTGTGTACAAACGGGGTGGGAATGATCCTCACTGTAAAGATTCATTTCCTCTTTTGAGCTGTGTCAATTTCCTCAAATTGTAGCGGATTACTCTTTTTTCCCCTCTTCTTTCTTCTCCTAGTCAAATTCTGATCATTTAGCCATTGAAGCCAGGTCAAGTGGGTAGTATCTGCAAGTATGGGTGTTCTTGTACATCTCCCCTCACTTTATATCAGCTGGACACTTCACTTTCCTCTCTAGTCCTTTGTGGCCATGTCACTGTCTCTGGGCCCAGGAGTCCCCAGGTTGGGCCACACTGTTGGCCAACCAGGTCTCAACCCCTGATGACAGGAGTCTATTGAATGTGGTCAGACTTAGCACACAACTTCATTGCTGTTTCCCCCACTCCCCCTTATTGGTGACCAACGTGGTCACCAGCACGACCACGTGCCTGCTCATGTATTACCCTTGAGTCTCAGTCTTGGAAGTGGGTTTGCCCTGAGGGGACCTGGCCACCAAGTCATGGTATTTTAAATGACCTCATATGCATGTGAAAGTTAGACAATGAATCAAGAAGACTGTGGAAGAATTGATTTGTGGCATTGGAGAAAAATATTTAAAAGGACTACGTACGGGCTGTGAGAAAAGCAAACCAATCTGTATGGAAGAAGTGCAGCTAGAATGCTCCTTTGAAGTGAAGATGGCAAGACTTTGTCTCTTACACTTTGGACATATTGTCGGGAGGGAACATCCCTGGGGGACACCATGCATGGTAAACTGGAGAGTCAGTGGAAAAGAAAAAGATCTCTAAAGAGTTGGATTGACACAGTGAGAGAGCAACGATGGGCTCAATCAACAATTGTGAGGATGGTACAGGACTGGGCAGTGTGAGTAGGAACCACTCAACAGCACTTAACAACAACAGAAGCGTGTGTGGATAATTACGGTAATGATGATACTGGTCTACGGATAGTTTAAGGAAATCAGAACAGCAGGAAGAAAGTACCAGCTAATCTGCTGGCCTTTAAGTTCAGGAACAATTGAACCTATGACTTAACCAATAAACTGGCATTTTCATTTTTTTTTTAAACATAAAAACCAACTTTTAGGCTAAGGGTAGGTAGATGTTAAGTTTGCACGATGATTATCATCATTGTTCTATGAAAGATACTGCTTCCTGATTCTGAACATATGTATGCTTGAGTCCATCCATACACCTAGAGAGCTCTCTGCTAGTCTTTATGCCTAGCCTTGGTGGGTTGTTTTTTTTTTACCCTAACAACAATGATGTATAACCTTTTCCTTATCTAAATTCTATACTGGCCTTCTATATTATTATATTGACTTCTTTTTCCCCCCTTTCCTCCCTTTTTAAGTTCTGCTTCTGTTTTTTTGCTAAATTATTTTTGCTGATCTGATAAGCCACTTAACGTTACTTCCCATCAGTAAAATTCAAGTTTCCAAGAATTGGTTTCATTATTATATAGTTTGAATATATGACAAGGAGCTCTACATAAAGAAAAATACTTAAATCCATGCTAGTCTAATGTGGTTTCATTCCTTAAGACTTTTAGGAAACTTTTTCCTTGAGTATGCACCCACAATTTCAATTAAGCCTAATAAAGCATGTTAAAGTTAGAAAGCAGGGTTGAAGCAAACAGGTCTTGCAAATTCAATTTTTCTTCAATTATTTTGAGCTAAGTGTTTGCTACCTAGCTCATACTTCCACTTCCCATAACTGAGCCCTTCTGAAGATGCATTGTTCCTTGTTGTTGTTGTTGTTAAGTGCCATCGAGTCGGTTCCGACCCATAGCGACCCTGTACAGGGTTTCCGAGGGTGTAAATCCTTACGGGAGTAGAAAGCCTCATCTTTCTCCCGCGGAGTGGCTGCATTGTTCCTTAGAGATTTCTAAAGATTCATCTCTTGTGTGACAGCTTTAGATGGTTGAAAGCATCTTACTTAGGTCCTGGAGCTGATGGCCCATCTCTCCGAAGTGAATCATCCTCTAAGGACAGTCTGTAAGTGTGATGAAGCCATATGCAAATAGCAATCACCCTGTTTTCTTGGGCTGTTAGATCTGGTCCAATCTGAAAGTCCAAAGGGACTTCCCTAGATAAATATACAGTCTTGAGGATCACCACACAGAGAGAAATGTTATATGAAGCAGTATGCCATATTTAATTTTAATATCAGCCTATGAGATTAGCAGAGATGGAATTTACCTTGGGAAAGAGAACAGACAAGGGTTACCTGGGGGAAATAATCTTTGATTTTCAGATTTTACACAGGAAACTATGCTTTTTTCCTTCCCTTTCTACCACTCATGACTTGCAGTTCTCTTTTAAGAGTTTAAAAGGCCAAACTCTGGGGACTATGGTCATACCTGAAGGGTATAAAGGAAATTATTTGTGTCAAATTTAAATGTAGCCTGGGATTTGGTCTACTTGTATATAATTCAAGGCATTTAGCTATCATTTAATCACTTAAGGGAATATACAGACCTCTATAGCTTTGCTCTGGAGTCCTGGTGTGGTGCTGTGAGTTAACGCACCAGACTGCAAAGCCATTTGAACTGCAAGGTCCGCAGTTCAAGCTCACCAGCTGCTTCTAGGAAACCCTACACAGGGTCGCTATGGGTCGGAATTGACTCAATGACACTTAACAACAACAACAATAGCTTTGCTCCAAGGCAGTGGTGGTTCCATATCTTGAATTATTTTTTAATAGGTTGTTTTCAATAGCTCTCACCACTCATTGGTCAGTTTGCCCTACTGTGGTGGCGAGTGTGTTTTCTGTGATTCTGGAAGTGATGCCATTGATATTTTAAATATCAGCAGAGTCACCTATGGTGGACAGACTTCAGTGGAATTTCCAGACTAAGACAGACCCGAAAAAAGGAGAGGTGGACCCCTTCGGAATGGTTACACACTGAAAACCTTATGGGTAGCAGCAGACCACTGTCAGATATAGTGCCTGAAGATGATCCCCTTAGGTAGGAAGGCACTCAAAATATGACTGGGGAAGAGCTGAGTCTTTAAAGTAGAGCTTATTTAATACTATATGCTGAGCAAATAATCAGAGAAACTGGATTATATGAAGAAGAAAGTGGCATCAGGATTAGAGGAATATCTGTATATGCAGATAACACAATCTTGCTTACTGATGAAGATCAAAGGCTTTCAGTATGGATTGCACCTCAATGTAAAGAAAATGAAATACTCACACTTGGACTAATAAATAACATCATGATAAATGGAGAAAAGATTGAAAGTGTCAGGCTTCAATTGACTTGGATACACAATCAATGCTCATGGAAGCAGCAGTCAGGAAATCAATGTATCGCATTAGACAAATCTCCTGCAGAAGACTTTTTAAAAGTGTTCAAGAGGCAATAAGTCGGAAGAAGGCAGAGGAAAGAGGAAGTTAGTGGAAGGCATAGGGAGGAATGCAAGAGTTAAAGTGACTAGAGGTAAATTCTGTTAACTGATGGTACATAGAAGGGATTGCAGTGTGTGGTACCTTGAATTTACTTGAAAGGCTTTTCTAGCCAATGTCGTCTTAATTCCTACCAAGTGAATGGGTGGGACCATTCAAATAACGTATGCAGGACTCTAAGGCTGGGATTGGGTCATTTTGCTATCTAGCTAGACTTAAAAGGAACCAACTCAGAAACAGGAATGGAAGATCCCAGAACCATCAAAAAGGAAGAGCATGAGTGGAATGTGAGATCCCTACCTAGAAAAGCAGCAACAGTAGAGGCCAAGGTGGTGGCATGGAGAGCCAGAGCAAGCAGCAGGCTCTAGGCCCCAAAACTGAGGCAGAGGTCAAGGGGACACATGACTGAGAAGCCTAAGACAACAGTGAGGCGCGTCTGCAGTATGTCAAAGAGGTGTTTCCTGACTGGAAACTGCTGAATCCTCAGTTGTTTTTGTGATCCTGAATTGTACCCTGTTCACTTCTCTAATAAACTGCCTAATTGTGAGTATTGTTATGAGTTCTCTGTGGCCATCACAATGGATTATTGAACCCAGATATGAAGCAGAGAATGCTGTCAGGGGGAATTGTTGGTGTCAGAACAGGGTGAAGATGGTTGTAGGGTGGAAGCATGTCAGATCACCATTTCAAAGAAATTGGCCTTGGGCTGATTTTGAGTTATACTCTCTTTCCCCCTTGTGAAACCAGGGGGTGTCAGACATAGATCCCACATGTTTTTTGCCCAATCATTGTAATGAAATGAAGTATATGATTTGTTGAATGTAAAACTAATTATGTGCTCTGTAAACCTTCAATCAATTAAAAGTTTTTTTTTAAAAAACAAAATAAAATGTTCAAGAACAAAGATATCAGTTTGAGGACTAAGGTGAGTCTGACCCAAGCCATGGTATTTTCAATGGCCTCTTATGCATGTGAGAGTTGGACAATGAATAGGGAGGACCATAGAAGAATTGATGTGCTTGAATGATAGTGTTGATGAGGAATATTGAAAGTACCATAGACTGCTGGAAGAACAAACACATCTGTGTTGCCAGAATGCTCCTGAGAAGTGAGGATGGTGAGACTTCATTTCTCTTATTTTGAAAATATTATCAGGAGTGGCCAGTCTCTGGAGAAAGACATCATGCTTGGAAAAGTGGAGGGTCAGTGAAGAAGAGGGAGCCCCCCACAGGATGGATTGATACAGAGGCAGCAACAGTGGGCTCACATGACAACAAGGAGGATGCTGCGGGAGCAGGCAGTGTTTCATTCTGTTGTGGCTACGTTTGCAATGAGTCCAAACTGACTTTAAGGCACCTAACAACACCATTCAGTAACTCACTCATTTATGCCAAGAAATTTGGGGATTTGGCCAACTGACTACAATAGATTCATATTTGTATCCATTCCCAAGAAAGGTGATCTAACAGATGTGTATCGAAGAGTATCATGGATATCATGCATGCAAATAAAATTTTGCTAAAGGGAATGTAAAAATGGTTGGAGCAGTACATTGACAGGGAACTTCCAGAAATTCAAGCTGGATTCAGCAAAGGATGTAGAATGAGCGATATCATTATTGATGTCAGATGGATCATGGCTGAGAGCAGAAATTACCAGAAAGATGTTTACCTGTGTCTTATTAACTATGCAAAGAGTTTCAACTGTGTTGGTAATAACAAATTATGGCTAGTATTGTGAAAATGGGAATTCTAGAACATTTCATTGTGTTCACAAGGTACCTGGACAGAGATCAAGAGGTAGTCATTCTAACAGAACAAGGGGATATTGTTCTATTATGGTTTAAAATTAGGAAAGTTGTGCACCAGGTTTTATATCCTTTCACCATACTTACTCAATCCGTATGCTGAGCAAATAATTCAAGAAGAGGGACTATATGAAGAAGAACATGGTATCAGGATTGGAGGAAAACTCATAAACAATTTATGATATACAGATTATACAACCTTGCTTGCTGTAAATCAAGAGGACTTGAAGTACTTACTGATGAAGATCAAAGAGTGGCTGGTGTATTTGAACCACCATCTTGCAGTTAGCAACCCAGCTCTTAATCCAGTGTGCCATCATGGCTCTTTAGCTGGTGAAACATTGGGAGTTAACTAGTGTGAGGTAGGAATGCTTGGATAGTATAAATAGTTAAGCACTTGACTGCAAACCAAAAAGTTAGAGATTAAAGTTCATCCAGAGATGCATTGGAAAAAAGAGTTAGCAATCTACTTCCCCCCCCAAAAAAAATCGGCCCTTGGAGCACAGTTCTATTCTGACACACACGGGACCACTAAGAGTGGGAATGGACTTGTAGATGAGCTCATTTGCAGACCTACAAATTTGGGACTTGCCAGCCCCCAGCAACTGGTTTATTAAGAGGCAGATGGCAGAGGCTGGGGCTGGAGATGCGAACCTCATCTCATGCCTGCTTCTACAGCCTTATTTATTTCCTCTGAGGCCACGTGGTCTCCCTTGCAGGCTGCGCTCTGTCTACAGATGTGGAATCCATGCAGAGGGGTTGTGAAGAGCCCTGGCCTACCGTCAGATCAGGCTGAAACAACTCAACTGCTCGTTATCTTCCAAGCTGCAGTCCCAGTGTGGCTCTGTAGGACAAGTACTGAACTGCTAACTGTAAGGTTGGCCGTTCAAATCCACCAGTCACTCCTCAGAATCCCTATAAAAGGTTGCTTATTTGGAACCAACTCTATGGCACTTAACAACAATAATAGCAAGAACAATTCTCCAAGTTACTATAGTTACTAAAGAAACTAGGCTTTTACCCCAGTCTGCTAACCAACTCAGGAAGCTAGACCCAGTTCTAGTACCAGGGCCTGTGCCAAGACCCCTGAGAAGTATATCCTGCCAATCCCTAGAACTTTGCACCAGGCCTGACTCCTGACAATACATTCTCCCCCTGGAATTAAGCCCTGCCTTCCTGATGGTGACCCCCACCTTGTCTTCTCTCAGGGTCTTCAAGGCCTCAGTGTTCCTGGGGGCACTGCTGATGGCCATTGTTTTGGTAAAGACCTGGGTCATATCATAGCTCAAGGCACTGCTGACCAGTATTGTGACCCATGTCTGTCTATTTTCTTCCACAGATGGTGAGCTACTTGGGGGTGGGCACCGGGTCATTTCTCCACCCTTCACCTCTCACCAGCATTTGTTGAGTACTTGGAGGACTTCGGGGATCCTTAGGTCATGCTTGGAGAAGCGTTGGTGAATGTCTTGACTCTCAGTGGTTTGGCAGACACTGGACTGGCTGCTCTTCCATAATGGAATACAATGTAATAACCATTTTCCGTGATGTGATCTGAGGTGATCAGCCAATCAGTTGAAAGGGGAGTTTCTGAGGTGGTGTGGCCTATCTCCAGGATATAAATGGATGTTCTGGCAAAACTCATTCTACCTCAAGCCTGCACTTGTCTCATACCTGACCTCTAGTTCCTGGGACATTAGCCTGCAAAGTCGCCTGCCTGCTACCTGAATTTAAGATTATAGATTTCTCAGCCTATGTGATTCCAGGAGCCTGGAGAAGTCTTCAGCCCATTTGCACTTCTACAAATTTGGAACTTGCCTTGAGATAAATTAATCTCTCTCCCAATACACACAAAACAAGCCCCCCCCCCCCCACACACACACACACACACACTAGGGTGAGTAAAATACTATGCACACTCTGGCTGTAGAATTTACTTGGATCAACTTTTAGAAAAGACCAAGACATCATTTTTTTTTTTTTTTTGACAAAAATCTCCTTGCTTTTCAGTACACTTTGTCCATCTGTCAACAAGCTTTCATATTCCCTTATTTAAGAAATGTTCTAGGCCGAGCTGTAAGCCACAATGCACCACTGTCTTCATTTCTTCATCAGGGGTGAATCTTCATCCTTAAAGGGCTGCTTTCAGGGGACCAAACAGATGAAAGTCCAATGGAACAAGATCAGGACTGTAAGGAGGATGCTTTAACACCTCAAAATGATTTTTTTGTGTGGAGTGGCAACAGTGTAGGCAGAGGTGTGTGGATATGCATTATCATGCAAGATCACAGCACCCTTGGATAACAGTCTTCTGTGTTTAATATGAAGTTTAGACTTCAGGTCTTCAGTGAGCATCTCACCGTAATGGCTCTTCTGTGACTTGTTTCAATACCCATATCACTCAAACTTTTCGAAATCCATGTCTCATGGATTGTTTCATAGCAGAACCATGACTGATTTGTAAATGATTTGCCACATAATCCACTGTCATCCCTCCCTAAAAAGGTGAACTCACAGTTAGTTAGCAGAAGCCTTATGAATGTACCCAACTTGGGAAAGAGTATGTTTGTTACTCAAACCTCATTTCATATTTAAGGACACACAGTGGAGAGGAATGTGCAAATTAATGTAAGGAATGTGTGAGAACTTGATGCCACAAATCATCCTATGATTCCACAAAGGAGAGAATGCTTATCAGTGTAAGGAATGCAGTCCTGGTGTGGCGCTGTGGGTTAACGTGCCAGACTGCAGTGCCGTTTGAACTGCAAGGTCGGCAGTTCAAGCTCACAAGCTGCTCCTTGGAAATCCTATACAGGATCGCTATGGGTCAGAATCGACACGACGGCACTTAACAACAACAACACACTACACTAAACGTGTGCTGCTTACAGAAGAGAGCGGCCCTGTGAGTGTGAGCAAAGTGGGAAAGCCGTTACTTCATTTCACATACCAGAACTCAGAGCTGAGAGGCTGTGCAGAAACGGATTGTTCCATCCACACTTCCATCCACACTGGGATCATGTGACTCTGCCATGAACCATGGTGCTGAATGTGGGCAGAGTTTCTCAGTGACATATGCCAGCGGCCTTGTAACTGCAGGAACGTGTCCTCATCAGCATTGCTCACTACCTGTGTCATTTTGCCTTTTAAGACTTCGGCTATTATAATTAGGGCAATACCCGATCTTTATCAAATATGGTTTTTCTGTTTATTAAAGCTTTTATTGATGTAATATATTGATGTGATATATCGTGTTTAAGGAATTGTAGTAGCGTAGTGGTTATGAATCATGGTTATGACCTCAAGGGCAGCAGTTAGAAACTTCCAGTTGTTCCATAGGAGAAAGTTGAGGCTTTCTGCTCCCGTAAAGATTTACAGCCTCGGAAACCCCATACAGAGTTGCTATGAGCCGCAACCGACTCCACTGTCATTCGTGTGTTCAACAGAATTATTTTATGTTCACATTCAATGTTGTCATCAACTGTGGATATGGACGAGCGTTTTAGAGTAAACACAGTGTGGACAATTTTTAAGAGATAATTTTAGTGTAACCAGAGTGCTGAATTTACTTGAAGGCACCTAACAACAACAATGACAACAAAATATATGTTCATATAGGAGTCCTGGTGTGGCACTATAGAATAAGTACCGAACTGCTAACTACAAGGTTAGTGGTTGAAACCCACTAGTTGCTCCTTGAAAACCCTATACAGGGTGGTGGCTATGAGCAGAAACCTACTTGAAGATACATAAAAACAACATGTATGTATATATATGTATATATGTACATGCACACACATCTTACTGGTGTTGCACTTCAGGATAAGCACTAGACTGTTAACCACAACCACAAGCTTGGTGGTTCAAATCCCCCTACTAGTCCTTGGAAATCCTATACCGGGTCGTTATGTGTTGGAGCCAACTCCATGACACTTAGCAACAACACATCGACACTGGTTTTGTTCTTCTAGACAACCCACACTAAACCTCTGGTCAACATTTCCTTTTAACTATAAGTAGTATTTTTACACCAATCAACTGTTATTTTATACCAATCACTGTTATTTAAAAAATCAACCAAGCCTGCTGCTGTCGAGTTGATTGTAATTCACAGTGGTCCTTTAGGAGGGAGTAGAGGTGCCCTCTTGGGTTTTTCCAAATCTTTAAATATTCACAGTTGCAGACTGCCACACCATTTTCCTATGGGGAAATGCTTTTAAAAAAGCTAGTGCTCTAACTGTTGTACCACCAAGACGCCACTAACTAGTTTTTACTGCGTATGAAATCCTCATCACCACTTCACATGTATGTATGAGTGGCATCAGCACACAGCTGCAGGGGGTGGAGAGGCGTCGTGCTTTGAGCTGGTTCACTGGCTCAGTGTAATATTATCCCCTGTTATGTGTTTGATCCTAGCAATAGAGCAATAAGCGAGGGGTTGCTTTCATCTCTCCTTTGTGTCTTTAGCATCTAACACAATACATGACCAATCAATGTTGGCTGAAGGAATGAGTGAGCCAGTAACTTTGTGTAGTTTATTCCTGCTCCAGTGATCTGGCACCCCGTATGGATTGTCTCTGATTGTCTTCAGTAAGTTTTCTCTGTTGGCACATCCAGTCCTCTCTTTCGGCCTCTTTTGATTGGTGCATTCAATACTAACAGCCTTCCAGTAGGCTATTCTATTCCAAATGTATGTTGTGGCTCAACCAGTGAGTTGGAGGTGAGTGACAGTTTTGGAGGTAATATTGCATTGAGCTAATGAATTGAATCAGAGTACAATTCTCCTTTCTTTATGGAGGAATTTATTCTTTTTGAAAAAGGCACTATAAACCAAGGATCCTCCACATGTGTTTTGAGGACCCCTGCAGGGCACCAAAACTCTCAGGGGCTCACAAGTGCCAAACTACTATCATAACAATTCTAAGATGTTATTTGGCCTTTCTTACTCTCATTCTCTTATGAATTCACAGTAGAGTTTTCCAGAGGCTATATAACATGTAATATTGCAACAAATTATAAAAAGAGATAGGAGTATTTAGGTGTGTTCTCTTAAGCCCAACATTAAGATATTTGCTCTTTTCACTACACTATTTTTTTTGACTTGGAAATAGAGTCATTTCTATTAGAAATGCATTATTTATGTTAACATGTAATGGGCTCCACACTGTTATTTTAAATAAAGATTTCTAAGTTGCAACCATTTTGTATGGTCAATATCAATGGTCGTAACACTAGAGAGAACCTCAGTAGCAAAAGCTCTTTGAGACCTTCAGTAATTCATGAATCTAAGCCTTCATTTTGCTTCAATCTATTCATGAATCTAAGCCTTCATTTTGCTTCAATCAACCATCAACACTCATGGAAGCAGCAGTCAGAAAATCAAACAATGTATTGCATTACGCAAATTTGCGGCAGAAGACCTTTTTAAAGTTCAATAGCAAAGATATCAGTTTGAGAACTAAGGGGCACCTGGCCCAAGTCATGGTATTTTCAATAACCTCCTATGCATGAAAAAATTGGATAGTGAATAAAGAAGACCATGGAAGAATTGATGCATTTGAGTTATGGGGTTGAAGGAGAATACTGAAAGTACCATGGACTGCCAAAAGAACAAACCAATCTGTGTTGGAAGAAGTATTGCCAGAGTGCTCCTCAGAAGCTAGGATAGCCAGACTTTGTCTTTCATATTTGGAACATATTGTCAGGAGGGACCAGTGTCTATGAAGACATCATGCTTGGTAAAGTGGAAGGTTAGAGAAAAAGAAGGAGACCCCCAAGGAGATGGATTGGCCCAGTGGTAGCAGCAATGGTCTCAAGTGTAGCAAGGATTATGAGGTTGGTGCAGGATCCGGAAGTGTTTTGTTCTGTTGTGCATAAGGTCACTATGAGTAGGTATCAAGTCTATGGCATCGAACAACAAAGACAACATTCATGAGTCTGAGACAAAAATGTTTGGGTATCAGTGGTGTAGACTGATGGCTAAGTATGCTGGCTGTACAATCATGTCCTGAATTTGAACCCTGCTTTAGTACTGTGTGACCTTGGGTAAGTTATGTAGCCAACTGGACCTCAGTATTTTAATCTTTAGAATGAGGATAATGACAACATTCATGATCTAACTCTTAGATTTGCTGAGACAATGAAATGAGATCTGTATCTTAGATACTTTGAACAGTGCCCATATAGAGGAAATGCTGAGGAGTTATTAACTCATGATGGTGTTCTTTTAGCGTATTTAGAAAATGGGGAAAACTGTTGGGAAAAAATGAAAGTCATCTGTGATCCAATTACTCAACAATAACTACTGTCTGCCTTTTGGTGTATTTCTTTGCAGTTTATGTGTTTGTGCATCTGTCTGTGTATTTGGTCTTTACATAAAATGTTGTGCCTTGTGTTATGTAACATATTTTGAGCAACCCATTATATAGCATTATGAGGCATGCTTTTTAATGACTGTCATTATGGAATGATTCATATTCATTATATAGTCAATATATGATACAATAAACTTAATCCTTTTCTTTTGTTGGCCAATTTACATTTTGTGTAATTTTTCACCACCAGAGATGATGCTGTAATTAACTTTCCAGTACATAATTATTGCCCATATCTCTGATTATTTTTGTAGGATAAATTTGCAAATCTGTAGTTACTGGTACTAAAAGCTCTTTATGCATATTTCCAAGTTGCTATTTGAAAAGCTTATATTCATTGCATTCTTTTCAGCAATGTATGAAAATGTCCATTTTATGACATACTCATTGGCTAGCATTTAAAATCATTGTTTTATTTTAATATTAATTAACTTTTACCAATATTGAGATTAATGGCATGCCATTTAGAATTTTTGCGTATTTCAAATGATTAGTAAATATATTTTTTTAAACTTGCATTTTCATGCTATGAATTGGCTTTGAATATTTTTAAATGGGGCATGATAGTTTTCCTACTGATTTGTAAAATATCTGTAGTTTTTGACTATCAGAATGTGGCAACTATTTTTCCTGGTTGTTTGGTTGAAGGTGGGTTTTTTTTTTTTCCATTTAAAAAATGTACTGAAAGTATTTTATGAAAATTTGACATAATCAGATCTCTTAGAATGTTTTTGTGAATTTTTCTTCTCTTACTTCTGTGTAATCAGTTCCCTGTTTCTTTTAGAAATTCAAGATCCCTACTTGAGTTTTGATAAATTTATGACTTATGTTCCTTCCCTCTCCCCTCCCATTTTCTTCTCTTTCTTCCCATTCCTTTTCTCATCCCCATTTCCCCCCTTCCTTTCTCTTCTTTTTCCTCTTTTCCACCTTCTTATTCATCCTCTTCTTCTTTTTCCCTTTAACTCTTTTGTGCATCTGAATTTCATGTTGAACTACATCTAAATTGAATCCTTTCCTCTCCAAATAGCTAATCTTCTCAATGCAAAATTTAAAATTGTTTAGAAGAATTGTCTTTATTTGTTTAGAAGAATTGTCTTTATAATATGTTAACTTACAGGTCTGTTTCAGCTCTGGGAGCATAGTGGGTTAAAGTTTGGCCTGCTAAATACAAGGTCAGCAGTTTGAATCTACCAGCTATTCTAGGGAGAAAAATGAAGCTTTTTGCTCCTGTAAAGATTTACAGCCTCGAAAACCCTGTACAGTACAGTCAGAACTGGCTCTATGGCACATTATTGCTGTTGTTGTTAGGTGCCATTAAGTCAGTACAGACTCATAGTGACCTTACACACAACAGGATGAAACAGTACCTGATCCTGGACCAACCACACTACTGTTGCCATGCTTGAGTCCATCGATGCTGCCACTTGGCCAATCCATCTTGTTGGGGGTCTTTCTCTTTTTCTCTGACCCTCCACCTTACCAAACATGATGTCCTTCTCCAGTGACTGGTCCCTCATGACAATATGTCAAAAGTATGAGAGACAAAGTTTGGCCACCCTGGCTTCCAAGGAGCACTCTGGCTGCACTTCTTCCAAAACGGATCTATGGGTTCTTATGGCAGCCCATGGTGCTTTCAATATTCTCCTCCAACACCATAATTCAAAAGCATCAACTCTTCTATGGTCTTCCTTATTCACTGTCTAGCTTTCACATGCATATGAGGTTATTGAAAATATCATAGCTTGGGTCAGGTGCACCTTAGTCTTCAAGCTGACATCTTTGCTCTTCAACACTTTAAAAAAGGTCTTTTGCAGCAGATTTGCCTAATGCATTATGTCATTTGATTTCTTTTTTTTTTTTTTAAGTTTTTATTGTGAACTGAATGAAAGTTTACAGGGCAGATCATCAGTTTTACATTCAACAAAACATACACTTTGTTTCATTTCAGTGATTATAATCCCCTCGATGTACCATCAGGTAACAGTATTTTTCTCTATTCATTTTAGCTCTTTATTATTTTTTTTCTTATATGTTTTATTGTGAATTATGTGATAGTTTACATGGGAGAACATTAGTTTTACATTCATATTCATTCTATCATATATCGTCTCATTGCCATGGTTACAATCCCCTCCATGCAATCCTTCCCCAGTACCCAATCCCAGGTCTTCAGCACACAGTCGCTCTCCCTCTCTGGATCTAAAGTCTCCAGCTGCTCCATCGCTCCACGTCATGTCATCATCTCTGGCTCCATTTCAGGCATCACTGCTTTTCTGCGTAGGGTCCCGCTCTCTGCTCTTCTCCCTTGATGGTCCTAGGGACCTCCGCTCCTAGACTGTATCTCTGCAGCTTTGTCAGACATCCGTGGCTGCTCTGATCCTTTCCCCGCTTGGTCCCACACAAAATGGTGGCTCCTGGAGCAGCTGAGCGTCCCGAACCAGGAAGCAATGGATTTCTTGCTTCTGCCACAAATTCCCCAGCTGTAAGTATTCCAACCTTCGAAATATTCCTTTATATGTGGTTCAGAGTACTGGGACTATTCCCTGAGCCTTCTTGGTCCTGTATTCTGTGTTGTTCTCGGCAGAACTTGTCACTACACTTCCACCTGATCTGCCATCTTTTTCCGGAATGTCATTTGATTTCTTGACTGCTGCTTCCTTGAGTGTTGATAGTTGATCGAAGAAGAATGAAAGCCTTGACAACTTCAATCTTTTCTCCGTTGATCAGAATGTTGTTTATTGGTCCAGTGGTGAAGATTTTTGTTTTCTTTATATTGACAGGCAATCCATACCGAAGTCTGTGCTCTTTGATCTTCATCAGTAAATGTTTTAAGTCCTCTTCATTTTCAATTATCAAGGTTGTATCATCTGTAAATCACAGGTTGTTAATGAGTCTTCCTCTAATCCTGATGCCATGTTTTTCTTCATAGAACCTAGCTTCTCGGATGATTTGCTCAGCATACAGGTTGAATAAGTATGGTAAAAGAATACAACCTTGTTGCACACCTTTCTTAGTTTTACACCATTCAGTGTTGCCATGTTCTGTTCGAACAACTGCCTCTTGGTCCAGGTACAGATTCCTCATGAACACAATTAAGTGTTCCGGAATACTCATATGTCACAATGTTGTCCATAGCTTGTCATGATCCACACAATCAAAAGCCTTTACATAGTCAATAAAGCAAAGGTAAACATCTTGCTGATATTCTCTGCTTTCAGCCAAGTTCCACGGCCTCTTCTGAATCCAGCTTGAACCTCTGGAAGTTCTCTGTCAATGTATTATTGTAGCCATTTCTGTATTACCTTTAGTAAAGCTTTATTTGCATGGGATATCAAAGACTCTGTCCGATGATTTCCGCATTCCGTTGGGTCACCTCTCTTTGGAATGGGCACAAATACGGATCTTTTCCAATCAGTTGGCCAGATAGTTGTCTTCCAAATTTCTTGGCAGAGATGAGTGAGTGCTTCCTGTGCTGCTTCACTTTCTTGAAAGATTTCAATTTTTATTCCATCAAATCCTGGTGCCTTGTTCTTTGCACTTCCTTCAATGTACCTTGGACTTCCTCCTTCAATATCATAAGCTACCTCTTGAAATGGTTGAACATGAACCATTTCCTTTTGGTACAGTGACTCTGTGTATTCCTTCCATCTTCTGTTGATGCTTTCTGCATCATTCAATAATTTGCCCAGAGAATCTTTCAATAATGAAAGCCGAGGCTTGAATATTTTCTTCAGTTCCCTGAGCTTGAGAAATGCTGAGTGTGTTCTTCCTTTTTGGTTTTCTGATTCCAGATCTTTGCACATTTTGTTGTATTACGTGTCTACGGCACATAACCATCACCATTTCTTCTCCAATTATCTTCAGAGTAATTATTGTCCCATGATCATACTGTTTGAATTAGCTTTAAAACATGTTTTGATGTTTGATAGATCAAAATCTAGCTCATGACTCTTCTTCAAAATGGATCTGGCCACTTGTTGTATTTTTCAAATATGATTTTGAGTAATTGAATCCCTATATCCCACTGACATTTTTATTTTGACTCTGATAGGAAAAAATTAATTTTAGAAGAATTGTCATCCTTGTAATACACAATCTTTCATTGCAAGGACACCATTCAGACCCTCTATGATAGCTTTGCTAATTTAATTCTTCTATGTTTACCAGGAAAGTTTGGTTAATGTATTTCAGGATTGTTTTGTTACAATTAAAAATACTTTTTTCTCTTTCCTTTGCTGGCATTCACACAAGCTATTGATTATTTTGTATTAACAACTTTGTTGAATGCTCTAATTAGAACTCAGTATTTAATGTATCTTGGCGGTTTTAGTTATGGTTTGGAATCATATTATATTCAAATCACTGTAGCTTATCTATTCCATTAGCATATATATATGTAAGAGGAGACTTTATAAAGTTCATGGAAAAATGAAATGTAAAGGTAATGAAATTTTTCCATGAACTCTTTGAAACCCTGTCATATATCTCTCTATAAAATGGTGTGGAGTTATACCACTAACTGAAAGGTTGGCAGTTCAAACCCACCAGCAGCTCCTTGGAAACCCTATACAGTAGCGGTGGGGAAGATCTGGTCTGCGGGCCATCCAAAACCATGAAATCATTTGGTCTGGCCCTGCTAAGGCAACTGCAGGTGGGATGGATATTCAATAAACCTAGGAGCTTTTTGCACTGCAAAATAAATTTATATTGTCATGTTATAAATATCCAAATGTCCCTTGGCAGAAGAAAGTTTCCCCACCCTTGCTATACAAGTTTGGTATGAGTCAGAACTGACTTAATAGCACTTACCAACAATATATATATATATTACACATGGACCTCACCAGATGGAACACATAGAAATCAAATAGACTACATCTGTGGAAAGAGAAAATGGAAAAGCTCCATATCATCAGTGAAGACAAGGCCAGGGGCAGACTGTGGAACAGACCAACAATTACTGATATGCAAATTCAAATTAAAGCTGAAACA
>NW_006408635.1:5274030-5274493 GCF_000296735.1 Chrysochloris asiatica | reverse complement strand
AATATATATATATGAGTCCTGATGTGGTACTGAGGATAAGCACTTGACTGCTAACCATGATGCTGGTGGCTGAAACCTACCAGCTGCTCCTCATAAACCATATCAGGGTTGCTATGAGTCAGAACAGACTTGGCAGCATTTAACAACAACAACAGATATGTAGTAAAGCAAGGAGGCCTGGTGGGACAGTGGTTAAGCACTGAGCTGCTAACTAAAAGGTCAGTGGTTCGAACATACCAGTCACTTAGGAGGAGAAAGCTGTGAAAATTGGCTTCAGTAAAGATTGTAGTCTTGGAAACACTATGAGGCATCCTATAGGCTCACTGAGTTAGAATCTACTAAATGGCAAGGAATTTGGTTTTGGTTTGGTGTACATAAAATACATAATCTATATTATAATAATTACTATATTTTGTTGTTGCTAAGTGCAGTCAGGAAAGTGAGGCAGCACAGGAGGCACTCA
>NW_006408635.1:5270344-5272699 GCF_000296735.1 Chrysochloris asiatica | reverse complement strand
ACCCCCAATGAGATGGATCAGCCAGGTGGCATCATTGATGGACTCAAGTGTGGCAGTGGTAGTGAGGTTGGCCCAGGATCGGATATTGTTTCGTTCTGCTGTGCATGGGGTCACTATGAGTCAGTTCTGACTCGATGGCACCTGACAACAACAACAACAACAAGTGCAGTGAAGTTGGATCGGATTCACAGTAACTGTGTATAGAGTTTCTAAGGCTGTAACTCTTCGCAGGTGCAGAAAGCCTCATCTTTCCACTATGAAGCAGCTGATAGTCTTGAACTGCTGAACTTGTAGTTCACAGTCCAATGAACTTACCTTACAAAGCTATTGCACTTCCATTATAGTATATAACACTATAATATATTATGTGTTTCATCTTATTGATTGATTAGAATTTATAGAAGAATGTTAAGTAATTATGGTGATGTTGGTGTTGCTAAGTGTTATCGAGTTGGTGCCGACTCATAGTAATCCTGTATAGGGTTTCTAAGGAGCGGCTGTTCAATTTGAACCACCAACCTTGTGGTTCAAACCAACCTTGCGGTCCAGTGTATTATCCCACAGCGCCACACCAGGACGCCACTTAAGGTGCTAGACATTCTTATCTAGGTTCCTCTGTTGTTAAGTGCTGTGGAGTTGGTACCGACTCAGAGCAACCCTGTATAGAGTTTCTGAGGTTGTCAGTCTTTGCAGGAGTAGAAAGTCTCATCTTTCTCCTGGATTGGATGATGGGCTTGAACTGCCAATCTTGTGGTTCGTAGTCCAGTGCTTATCCTCTAAAGCCACTGCACTCCCTCAAGGTTCCTCTAGTGTTTTACAATGAAAAGTGAGCTGGCAATAGAGTTGTTTCAGTGTAGATTCTGACTCATAATGATCTTCTGTTTATAGGATCAGCAGGTTGCCTGGTCCTGCACCATTTCACATCACTGGTATGTCTGAGGCCACTGCTCTGGCTACTGTGTCAGTCCACATCGCTGAGGGCTGCCCTCAAGTCCACTGACCCTCTCTTTACAAAATGTGTCTTTTCCTAAAGACTGGTCTTTCCTGATGATGTGGCCACAAAGTAAGCTAACTGAAGTCGCACTATCCTCACCTTTAAGGAACATTTCATTTGTATTTCTTTTAAGATTGATTATTTGTTCCTTTTGGTGAAACAGTCTTTAATATATTCATGGTGTATTCTTGTGCTTGTCTTCCCATCTCCTTCTTTTCCTCCTCTGTTTCTCCTCCCTTCTTTCTCTCCTTCTGTCCCCTCATTCCTCTATCTTCCCTCCTCCTTCCCTCTCTTCTCCTTCCTCCCTCCCTCCCTCCTGCTCTTCTCCCTTTCTTTTCCCTTCATTCCTTTTTCTCTCTAATAGGAAAATGGGCAGGATTTTACCAAATGACTTCTTGGCATTTGTTGGACTCAGTGAAAGTTTTCTTACCTGACCTATTGATATGATGTAATAATAACTCACTGATTCTGACTTATAAGACCCTGTAGGGCAGAGTAGAACTGCCCCATAGGGTTTCTTGGAGCTGGCAACCTCATCTTCCTTCCACAGAGAAGCTGGTGGATTTGAACCACCAACTTTGTGGTTAGCAGCCCAGTGCTTAACCTACTGTGCAACCAGAGTTTGTAGATATTATAAAGTTTTACTAAAGGTAATACAGAAATGGCTGCGAGCATGCATCGACAGAGAACTTCCCAGAGGTTCAAGCCAGATTCAGAAGAGGACATGGAACGAGAGATATCATCGCTGATGTCTGATGCATCTTGGCTGAAAGATGTTTACCTGTGCTTTATTGACTGTGCTATGGCTTTCGATTGAGTGGATCATGACAAGCTATTCCTGAACACTTAATTATGTTCATGAGGAATCTGTGCATGTACCAAGAGGCAGTTGTTCAAACAAAACATGGGAACACTGGTTTAAAATTAAGAAAGGTGTGCGATAGGGTTGTATTCTTTCACCTTATTTGTTCAACCTGTCTGCTGAGCAAATAATCTGAGAAGCTGGGTTATATGTAGAAAAACGTGGCATCAGGATTGGAGGAAGACTCTTTAACAAACTGTGATATTCTACAACCTTGCTTGCTGAAAGTTAAGAGGACTTCAAATACTTACTGATGAAGATCAAAGATCCATGCCTTTGGTATGGATTGCATCTTAATGTAAAGAAAACAAAAATCTTCACCACTGGACCAATGAACAACATTCTTATCAATGGAGAAAGGATTGAAGTTATTAAGGACTTCATTCTTCTTGGATCAACTATCAACACTCATGGAAGCTGCAGTCAAGAAATCAAATGACCTACTGCATTAGGCAAATCTGCTGCACAAGACCTTTTTAAAGTGTTGAAGAGCAAAGAT
>NW_006408635.1:5243580-5270069 GCF_000296735.1 Chrysochloris asiatica | reverse complement strand
GGAGGGTCAGAGAAAGAGGAAGACCCCCAGAGAGAGATGGATTGGCAAAGTGGCAGCATCAATGGGCTCAAGTGTGGCCACAATTGTGAGGCTGGCCTAGGACTGGGCAGTGTTTTGTTTTGTTGTGCATTGGGTCACTATGAGTCGGTATCGACTTGATGGCACCAAACAACAATATTTAACTCCCCTTGCATTTCCAAGATAAAAGTCTTCTAGTCATATTTTTTGGACTTCTGGTGTGGCGCTGTAGGACCAGCAATGGGCTGTGAGCCACAAGGGTGGCAGTTTAAACTCACCAGTTACTCCTCAGAAACTCTCTACAGGGTCACTGTGAGTCAGAACTGACTTGATGTCATTTTACCACAACAGTCATATGTTTTAGTGTTTTTGAGATTTATTGGAGCCTTTCATCATTAAGAGATAAAGGATAAGATAATTTGACCAGTTTTATAGATATTGGTGGGGAGCGTGGTGGCTCCATACATAAGCACTGGATTATAAACCATTCTGCAGTTTGATCCCACCAGCCACTCTGTGGGGGGAACAGATGAGGCTTTCTGCTCTCACACAGATTTAAAGCCTCAGAAACTCTATTTAGGATTGCTGTGATTCAGAACCGATTCAGTGGCACTTAACAAC
This sequence comes from Chrysochloris asiatica, assembly GCF_000296735.1. Classification (NCBI taxonomy): domain Eukaryota; kingdom Metazoa; phylum Chordata; class Mammalia; order Afrosoricida; family Chrysochloridae; genus Chrysochloris; species Chrysochloris asiatica. Next base: position 5,269,430 of record NW_006408635.1, on the reverse strand, counting down.
AATAGCAACGTAGGTATTGGTAGTAAGCTCGGAGCACTCGTGGAACTGTGGGTTGTTAAGTGCTGGGCTGCGAACCACAGGGCCTGTGGCTCAAACCCACCAGTTGCTCTCTGAGAGAAAGAGAAGGCAGTCTGTCTACTCTCATAAACATTTACACTGACTTAAATCCTCTATTGGATACTGTGAGTCAGCGTCAACTCGATGGCAGTGGGCTTGGTTTTTCTTTTTCTTTTCTGAAATAAATTAACCAATTGTTTTAGAGATATAGTTGTTGGTCAACTTTCTGATTCGATGACAACATTTATTTAAAAAACAATTTTTCAAGCTTTAAAATAAAAAAACATCTTTTTTTTTTTTTTTTTTTTACGTTAGCAAAAGTGTGATTTCTTTTCCTTCCCCTCTTCTTCCTCTTCCTCCATCTTTGTCTTTTTAATACGACTTGGATTTTGTGTGGTAGAATGAGACTGTAATCCTAACACAGTTAGGAAAAATGGTTATATTGCAGAAAAATAAATGGCTTTTAGAGATTTCATTCCTTTATTATTTACATAGCCTTACAGAAAGGAGGGATACTGGGGATGAAAAATGATGGCATATCAGATGTGGAATAAATTAACGTGCATTTCTACTAGTGCTTAGATTATAATGTGTTAGTGATTAAATACTAATATGTTTAGTGGATTAGGAATTAGAAACATTATTTTTAGCCATACTTAACATGAAAACATTTATATCTCCCCAAATAAAAGGGATTATGGAATGTTACCTGAAAAGCGTTTGTTTATCCCGTTTTACTCTCAGAAATTATGGTACTTATTCTGACTGCCAGCAGGATCAGACCTAGTAATTACGACTTCAATGATCAAGATTGAGTTATAAAAGAAGCCTCAAACTGTTAAGGAAAACACCGCTTTGGTAACATTCTTCTAGCATATTTGCTTTCAGAGTGGGACCATCTTGGTAGACCTTGATTGGTTTCTTAGCCCTTGCTGAGAGGTAGTGGTGAGTCAGTGGTAAAATTCTCCCTTTTGTACAGGAGACCTGGGCTTGATCCCTAGCTGATGCACCTGGGCTTTAACTACCATCCATCTTCTGATGGATGCTTCTGTGATGCTTCCAGACTAAGATGGACTAGAAAGGCCTACCTGGTTGTCTACTGGAAATTAACCATTGAAAACCTGTGAAATCCAAGTGTCCATCATGTGGAAGCTTCTTCCCATTGTGTATGGTGTTGCCGTGAGTGGGTGGCAGCTAACAACTCACCCACTATCATCAAGCTAATTCGGACTCACAGTGACCCTACAGGATAGAGTTACAACTGTTCCAAGGGGGTTCTGAAACTGCAAATATTTTGGAGAGCAGACAGTATCATCCTTCTCTCATGGAACTGGTGGTTTTGAATGGTCAAATTTGTAGTTAGCTGCTAAATGCCTAACCCACTGTGCCACCAGGGATCTTTGTTAACAGCAACACATACTTGCTAAGGATGCTTAGCCTCTCTCAGAGTCTCACTAACATTGTAGGCTGTTTGAAGTAGAACTATGGTTTCTCACCTTCTTTACCTCCTGCAAGGTGTTGGAAATGTCCCATGTCTACTTGGTGCTAACTGCTCATGTTTTATCTCTGTCTCTGAGGCGGTAGCTTCTCAATTCTCTTCATCTCAGCCTGGTCCAGGAACACTGCCTATGTGTTACCTGGAAGTATCTCCAGGTGTTGGAGATACTTCCTCAGAGAAGCTTTCCTGGATCCAGAACACTGGATATCTTGTCCTCAGTCTAGGACTTTGCTCACAGTTCGATTAGTTCAAGTACTAATTCAGTTGTTTCTCTGTGCTTCTAGAACCAAATGGAAATGCAAGTCCTACCCATGGCACAATATTAGCTCAGCTGTGGGGAGTGGGAATGACTAAGTAACGGGAGTATTTGTTTGTGTAGACACTGACTATGTCTGATTCAGTCTTCATGATTAAACACTGAGTACCTACTATGTGCCAGACACTGTGCTAACCCCTTGTTGTTGTTGTTAAGTGTTGTTGAGTTGGTTCTGACCCATAGTGACCCTGCATATGGTTTCTGAGGAGTAAGTTTGAACATCTTACCTTGTGGTTCAAACTCACATTGTGGTCAAGTACTTATCCTACAGTGTGCCACACTAGGGCTAAAAAAAAAAAAAAAATTGAACAACACCTTACCTTAAAGCACCATAAGGTCTTCCTCAGGCAGAGTCATTGGGTAGGTTTGAACCACCAACTTTTTTGGTGAGTAGCAAGTGCTTAAGCATTGCTCCACCAAGGTTTCCTTAGCCTCATGCAGACACAACCATTCAGCCACGTTACTGCCAAAAGAGGCAAAGGGTCTGTTTCGACTATTAATCTCAGATGGTAAAATAGCAGGATTCACAACACAGATTCCCATCCATGGGTGAAAGGAGAAAACAGTTGCTAGAACTCTGCTTCAACAAAAGCGTATGCTTGGTTTTGAAATTAATATTGCAGAAAATATCAGTGTGTGTGATCATTTATGCTAATTGTCGAAAGCCGTTAACCCTAAAAGATTATTATTGCCAAACCAAGATACTCAACATTGAAGGGAGAGCCTCAAGGCTTTAAAATCATGGAGGGAAGACTCCATTTTTTGGATTGTTAATGAATACATTTGGTTTTGAATTTGCAGTGGAACACACCTCATTAATATATAGTGTAGAAATGTCAGTGCGCAAGGAGATGAGGTGGATCTCTCTGTAATTCAGCAGAGTGTTGGCTAACTGAGGAATCTGGGCTAGCAACAGCCTCTATAACATCAGTCATAGGCAGTGGCAAGCAGAGAACTTGTAGCTGCCAGGCCATGGGGAAGGGAGAGGGACTGGTGCAATGCAGGGCAGACTGTGTTTCTTCAGGATGTTTTGTGTGACCTTCAGGTGGAAGCTGACCATCAACAAGTAGCTATTGCCATATAGTCAATTCTGACTCATGATGATTCCATGATCTTGTGTACCAGAAGAGAGCTATGCTCCACAGGGTTTTCAGTGGCTGATTTTCCCCTAAAGTAGATCACCAGGCCTTTCTTCCGAGGTGGACTTGAATCTCAAACCTTTTGGTCAACAGACCAGCTTGTTAACTATTTGCATCACCCAAGAACTCCCTCCTTTTCCTTTGACTTGTCGAACACACTGTTAATTTGCAGCAAGTGAATACAGCGGGACAGCTGGCTCAGATTGGAGGGCGAGATGCCAGGACAAGCCAACAAGGAAACCGAAGGAGCAGCATCCCAGGACCGGAAGAACCGAAGAGCGCAGCGTCCCAGGACCGGGAGATGGAGTGCTCTTGCTATTGAAGTACTCTGAGCAAGGACAGGGCTTTACCAGGACCTTCAGGAGCTGGCAGGACTACAAAGGGTCTGTTGGGAAAGCTCAGACCCCTTGAACCCAGCCGTGGGTGGCCAGTGTGGGGTCTCATGGCCCGTCTCTCTTGGATTTGTCTCTCTTCTTTGTGGTGTGCATTACACACCAAACCCCCAACCAAACCTACTGCTGTCTGATTTTTCCAACTCCCAAAGACCATATAGGACAGAGTAGAACTGACGTATAGGGTTTCTGAGGTTGTAAATCTTTCGGGAAGCAGACTGTCTCATGTTGCTCCTGAGGAGCAGTTGGTAGGTTTGAACTACCACCTTTTATTTATTTATTTATTTTTAGCAGTCAAGCACTGAACCACTGCACCACCAGGGCTCCTTCTCCCCTTCTGCCCCAGCCCCAAATGGGAACTCTTCAGGGTAGACCTTAAGAGCAAGTCCTGAGTCCCTCTGCTTTCTGCTAGGTCAGGGAAGCAAGGTGACTAGAGACCACTGAGGGGTTTGGTACAGTCCTGTGTACAGTTGTGTGCGCAGGTTGGGTTGGCTGTGTGTACAGTGCAGTTACGGGTGTTTGGAGGTAACAACCACAAGGACAACCAAATCCAAGAACCACTGGGCAGATTTGAGAATGTGATGAAAATGGTGCTTTGAGAGAGACAGAGAACAGGAGAGACACTGATGGGCGAAAGCGAGAGAGATGTGTGTGCGAGATGTTGTTGCTGAAGACTCAGGAGCTACTGACCTGGAAATCTTGCTGAAATGTGTGCTTATTGTTTAGAAATGAATTCTGGGTAGGCCAAGACCCAATACCCAACACTTCACTAGGGAATTCATGATTTTAAAACACCATCATTTGAATTTACACATAGATCCAAATGGAGGCATGGGGGAAATGACAGGCCAGCGTCTATCCTCGGTTACGTCTGTATGGGAATTCAAATGCATTTATGCCTATATGCTTCAAAACAAACTTTAGGGGTAGCATTTAGGAACAGTAAGAAGTTTTGTGTGTCTTCAACATTTTCTCATGATGATCAAGTTTGGCAGTTTGAAGACCAGAGAAGCTAATGTGTTAGTGGTCTATGTATTAAGGTTAGTCTCTTTTGATTCAATTCGTGACTATAAGAAGCCGGCATAATAATTGTATTTTTATCCAGCGAACCCAGAAACCTCTGGAAAAACACAGTTAAGATTTCTAGAGTGAGTTAAAAGTCAGGTGGCACGGGGGACAGGGGCTGTCACCTCGGTCTACTAGGAGTCTCTGACTGCAAACCCCAGGTCTTCTCTGAGGTTTCTAGGGAGTGAAGGAGTTTTCCTTTGATGTTAATGAGTTTCTACAAAGGTTTCTTTTAAGAGAGAGAGAGAGACACCTTAAACTGCATTTTACATTCTGTTCCCCATTTCTTTTTTCTCAGATGAAGACGTCTGGGACCGTCTTCCCCCAGGAAGCCAGGTTTGGGAGTAGCAGGTCTGCGTGCCTGCTGAGCACTGGGCAGGGCAGGGTGGGACTACACGTGTCTACTCAGCCTTCTCCACTTCTGTCCTGCTGGGCACTGGGCAGGGCAGGGTGGGACTACACGTGTCCACTCAGCCTTCTCCTCTTCTGTCCTGCTGGGCACTGTGGGCAGAAGAAAGAAGCACTTTGCTTTCCTGGGTTCCCCTTTTGCCCAGCATAGACTGAAAGGAGTCAAGGGACTGTCTGAGTGACTGAGGTTTCTCTGTCTTTCATTCTACTGCAGAAGGCAGGGGACACTGTTGGAATGAGCTCTATTTTCTTGTTCAAAGGGACCCTCTTAAGACACATTTAGAGGAGTCTGTCTGTCCCAGTCTGTTTTCTTTTGCCCATGACTTATGCGGGGAGTGAGATTTTTTCCAGGACAGATTCTTTTCAAGAGCCTTTGGGCCAGTTTTGGAGATGCTGTGTGGATAAATCTGCTCAAGTATGCTTAATTTGCTGTGAGGTGTGAATGCTTTAAAGAGAGTAAAACCCAAGAAAATGTAATGGTGACTTTGGACTCAGAAAAGACTTCAACTAGGATGGACCCATTGTGAATATGAAGTTGAAGTAATCGGTGGGGGATATACGGAGGAGGGAGACAGATGAACTTTGAAACTTTGTACTCTATATCTTATTTAATCTTCCCCACAACTCTCAAGGAATGGGGTTAATTTAAACTTCTGTTTTATACATGAGTGAACAGAACCACTTTCCCAAGTCACAGTTCACAAGTGTTGGTACTAGGATTTGAACCAGGTTCTCCAGCTCCACATTCTTCTCTTTCTCTTCCAGTTGGGTATCTGTGGCTGCCCTCGGGCGGAACCTTAGACAGATTTGGGGTGGGTGGTTGGGCCCACTCAAGTCTAAACAATATTCTACATCCTATTGGAAACTGAGCAGAACCAGAAAAACAACTTGACTTAACATGACGCTAAGATTTCCTTAGCAGTTGCATCAGAGTACAGTGAAGGGGGCTTTGGTACCAGAGAAAATGGTGTGCCAGTGGCTATCAAGTTCATTCCAACTCATGGTGACTTCATAGTGTCTCAGAGTAAAACTGTGCTCTACAGGTTTTTAGTGGTGGATTTTTCTGAAGTAGACTGTCTTACTTTTCTACAGAGACACCTCTGGATGGACTGGAATTTCCAACCTTTTGGTTAGGAGTAGATTTCCTTAATTCTGCATCACCCAGAGGTTCCTTGATATCAGAGAACATAGGTATAAACCTTGCCTTGGCCATTTACCAATGGTGTGACTTTGGACAAGCTACTTAAAACCCGTCTTATTTCAGTTTTCCTTTTATAAAATGTTTGTACTGTTGGCTCACAATGAGAGCTCACCAGAACAATTCCTATGAGCTGTTGTGGATTAGGTTGTTGGGTTTTCATAGGCTGAAATTAGGTTGTCAAGCTCTTCTTCCTAGTCTGTCTTAGTCTAAAAGCTCCACAGAAACCTGCTCAGCATCTTAACAACACACAAGATTCTACTGGCAAATGGTGGTGGCTGTGCATTGGTTGGGAATCAGACCTAGGTCTTCTGCACAGAAGGGGAAGATTCTTCCACTGTCCCACTGTAATGGTTAGGGTTTTGTGTCAGCTTGACTAGTCCAGGATTTCCAGAGGTTTAACAATTGGGATATGCTTATTCCCATGGTATTGAAAGCTATTACAGGCTTAGCTAACTCATCCTAGGATGAGTGGCTATGAGCAGCCAATCAATTGAAGGGATGCTTTCTTGGGGGTGTGGTCTGCTCCCAATATAATGGGCATTCAGGAAATATATATATATTTCACTGGTTTTGCTTCTTTAGAAAACCTGGACTAAGACACCCACCAACATTCTCAAACATGAACTTCTTGATGTGGTCAGTTACCATCAAGTTGGTTCCAACTCATAGTGGTCTTATGAACAGCAGAACGAAACACTGCCAGGTCCTGTGCCATCCTCATAATTATTGCTATGTTTGAGGCCATTTCGGACCCTCTACTTTACCAAGCATGTGACACTGTGGATTAATATGCCAGACTACAAAGCCGTTTGAACTGTAAATTCGGTGGTTCAAGCTCACCAGCTGCTCTTCAGAAACCCTAGATTTGCCTAATGCAACACATCATTTGATTTCTTGGCTGCTGCTTGCATGATTGCTGATTGTCATAGTGATATTTATTGGTCCAGTGGTGAGGATTTTTGTTTTATCATCTGTAGATTGCAGGTTATTAATGAATCTTCCTCCATGTCATGTTCATCTAACACAACTTCTTGGATTATTTTCTCAGTATACAGACGGAGTAAATATTGTGAAAGAATATAACCCTGGTGCACTCCTTTCCTATTTTAAACCATGCAGTGTTCCTTTGTACAATTTGAACAGCTTCCTCTTGGAGTACAATTAAATGCTTGGAAATACCCATTCTTTGCAATGTCATCCATAGTTTGTCATGATCCACACAGTCGAAAGCCTTTGCATAGTCAGTAAAGTACTATTCTCTGCTTTCAGCCAAATCCATATGATACCAACAATGATGTCCCTCATTCCATGTACTCTTTTAAATCAACTTGAATTCCTGGCATTTCTCTGTCAATGTACCACTGCAGCCATTTTAAAATAATCTTTAGCAAAAATTTACTTGCAGGTGATAGCAATAATATTGGCTGATGATTTCCTCATCCCGTTAGGTAATCTTAATATGGAATGGGCACAAATATGAATCTCTTCCAATCGGTTGGCCAAGTAGCTCTCTTCCAAATTCCTTGGCACACATAAGTAAGCACTTCCAGTGCTATATCAGTTTGTTGAAAGATTTCAATTTGTATTCCATCAATTTCTGGAGTCATGTTTTTTGCCAGTGCCTTTAGTGCAGCTTGGATTTCTTCCTTCAGTACTGTTGGTTCTTGATCACCTCTTGAAGTGGTTGAACATGGAATATTTCTTTTTGGTAAAGTGACTCTGTATATATTTTCCATACTCTTTTGATGCTTTATGTATCATTCAATATTTTGCCCCTAGAATCCTTCAGTATCACAATTTGAGGTTTGAATTTTTACCATCACTTCTTTCAGCTTGAGAAATGCTGAGCATGTTCTTCCATTTGATTTTCCTGGCCTTGACACATTTTATGATATGTTACTTAGTCTTCTAGAGCTGCCGTTTGACATTTCTGTTCAATCCGTTGACTTCCTCATTTCTTCCATTTGCTTTAGTATGTCTGTGCTAGAGAACAAATATCAGGCTCTCTTCTGACAACCATTTGGGCTTGTCTTTTTAATGACCTTTTGCTTTCTTCCTATATGATGTTTTCGATGTTATCCCACAACTCTTGTTTGACCATTAGTTTTGAATGCATCAAATCTGTTCTTGATATGGTCTCTAAATTTAGGTGGGATATGTTCAAGGTCATATTTTGGCTCTTGTGGAGTTGTTTTAATATCCCTCTTCATCAGCCTGAATTTGCATATGAACAACTGATGGTCTGTTCCACAATCTGCCTCTGGTTTTATTTTAGCTGATGGTATTGAGCTTTTCCATTGTCTTTTCTCACAGATGCAGTCCTTTTGATCCCTGTGCATTCCATCTTGTGAGGTCCATGTGTATAGTCACATTTTATGTTGTTTAAAACAGTATTTGCAATGGATAAGTCATTAGTCTTGCAAAATTCTATTATGAGATATCCATCTTATTTGAATCACCAAGGCCATATTTTCCAACTACTGATCTTTCCTCTTTGTTCCCAAACCTTGCATTCTAATCACCAGTAATTACCAATGCATCTTGATCACATGTTTGATCAATTTCAGCCTGAAAAAGTTGGTAGAATTTCTCAATTTCATCAGCACTAGCTTTAGTGGTTGGTAAGTTGAATAATTAAGTGGTCTTCTTTGTAGGTGTATGAATATTATCCTATGACAGACAGCATTGTACTTCAAGATACATATCGAAATGTTTTTTTTGAAGTATGAATGTGATGCCATTACTCTTCAATTTGTTGTTCCTTGCATTACAAACCATATAATTTTCTGAATCAAAATGGCCAGTACCAACTCATTTCAGTTCACTAATGTCTACTGAATATTGATATTTATGTGTTAAATTACATTTTGGAAAGCTTCTAATTTTCTTAAATTCATACTTTGTACATTCCATCTTCTGATTTTTAGTGGATGTTTACACTTCCTTCTCCTCATTTGGAGTTGTGTCCCATTAACAAATGAAAGTCCTGAAAGCTTTACTCTATTCACGTCATCATGGTCAACTCTACCTTGAGGAGGCAGCTCTTCTCCAGTTGCATCGAGTGTCTTCCAACTGGAGAGGCTCATCTTTCAGCACTTCAGGGTTCAGTGCCTAGATTCATTAATTCATAATAGTTGCAGAGAGATGATGCTCTTGTTTGATGGCTGTTTTTACTTATTATATGGAATCTCTTTATCTGAGATTGTTTTCCCTTATTGACATTTTATTAACCCAGAAGTACAGTTGATACAAGAATGGTAGGGCAAGCACTTGATTACCTCCTGTTATTTACTTGTCCCATTCCCTCCTTTTTATTTTTTATTTTTTAGACAATACATTGGTTTTTTTGTCTTTCTCAGAAAGTGACCACTTAAAAATTTTACATTATTTTAAATCTACCAGGGATTTAAACATATATGTTTGGTTTCTATCTATTTCATTTTAAATTCTTATTGAAGCTCAAACAGACTTTGGTAGCTTTCTTGACACCTCTCTGTCAAGGTGTTCTGGCTTATTTTCTTATTGTCACCTTTCTTGTTCTTTCTGTTTCTCCAAGCAGATTTATCTCCCCTTTTAAATAAAGGGAATTGGCATTTCAAGACCATAATCTAGGAACCAAAAATACTCATTGTAGCTTGTTTGTTTGTTTCAAGGCTTTTTAGGTGGCTAGAACTTTAGAAACCAGTTGCTGTCATTGTGCTTTATAACATTTTGGAAGTAGATTTCCAGGCCTTTCTTCCAAAGCACCTGTGGTTGGATTCAAACCTCCAGCATTTTGGTTAGCAACTGAATGCGTTAACCATTTGTACCACTCGGGGACTCTTTCAAAGTGAACTGCATGTCTGTGTATGTGTTTAAAAATTAAATACCTCATACATTCATGCCAATACCTTCAATTCAAATTCAGAACTGCAGTATTTTTACTAAAATTCCTCTACCTTATAATCTGGATCTTCTTTCTTGCATACCATGAAGGAAAAATGGGATGATAGAATTAGAATATCCCATAATGATTATTTGCTTGATCCCCCATTAGATAATAATACTTCTACCAATTCTAATTACTTGAAAACAGTTAAATAAAATTACTCAAAATAGTGAAATAAAAGTTATTTTAAAAGGCTGAAAATAAAATATTATATTCCTTCTGAAGCAAAAGCATAGCAGCTTCTATGTTGTTATTGCTAGGTGCCTTCCAGTATGTTCCGATTTATAGCGACCCTATGCTCAACAGAAACAATAAAAAAAAAATCAAGCCTCAACTTACAATACTGAAGGATTCTATGGGTAGAATATTGAATGATACAGTAAGCATCAAAAGGAAATGGAAGGAATACACAGAGTCACTGTCCCAAAAAGAAACGGTCGATATCCAACCATTTCAAGAGGTAGCATGTGATCAGGAGCCAATGATACTGAAGGAAGAAGTCCAAGGTGCACTGAAGGCATTGGCAAAGAGCAAGATTCTGGGAATTGATGGAATGCAGATTGAAATCTTTCAACAAACTGATGCAGCACTGAAGGCACTCATTCATCTATGCCAAGAAATTTTGAAGACAACTTTCTGGCCAACTGACTGGAAGAGATCCATATTTGTGCCTATTTCAAAGAGAGGTGATCCAACAGAATGCAGAAGTCATTAGATAATATCATAATATCTCATATAAATAAAATTTTGCTAAAGATAATCCCCAAAGAGTTATAAACATACCTTGACAGAGATCTACTAGAGGTTCTAGTCAGATTCAGATGAGGATGTCTATGAGGACTATCATTACTGACATCAGGTGGATTTTGGCTGAAAGCAGACAATACCAAAAGGATATTTACCTGTGTTTTATTGACTACACAAAGGCTTTTGATTACATGGATCATGACGAGTTATGGACAACATTGCGGAGAATGAGTACACCAGAACACTTAATTGTGCTCATGAAGAATCTGTACACAGGTCAAGAAGCAGTTATTCAAACAGAACGAGGGAACACCAAATGGTTTAAAATTAGAAAAAGTGTGTGCTAGGGTTGTATTCTTTCACCATTAGATTCAGCCTGTATGTTGAGCAAATAATCTGAGAAGCTGGATTATATGAAGAAAATGTGGCATCAGGATTGGAAGAAGATTTATTCGCAACCTGCAATATGCAGATGATACAACCTTACTTGTTGAAAGTGAAGAGGACTTAAAATACTTACTGAGGAAGATCAAAGACCACAACCTTTGGTGTGGGTTGCACCTCAATGTAAAGAAGACACAAATCCTCCTCACCACCGGGCTCACAAATAACATAGATATAAATGGAGAACAGATTGAAGTTGTCAAAGACTTTGTTTTGCTCAGATCAACCGTCAACACTCATGGAAGCAGCAGTCAAGAAATTAAGCTACATACTGTATTAGACAAATCTGCTGGACAAGTCCTGTTTAAAGTGTTCATGAGTAAATATGTCAGTTTGATGAATAAGGTGTGCCTGACTCAAGTCAGGGTATTTTCAATGAATGCATATGCATGAGAAAATAGGACAGTGAATAAGGAAGACCATAGAAGAATTGATGCATTTGAGTTACTGTGTTGGAGAATATTGAAAGTACCATGGACTTTCAAAAGAAGTACAGCCATAATGCTCATTGGAAGCCAGGATGGCCAGACATTTTTTCTCATACTTCAGACATATTGTCAGGAGGGACCAGCCCCTAGAGAAGGCTATCGTGTTTGGTACAGTGGATGGTCAGAGAAAAAGAGGAAGACCCACAACTAGATGGACAGGCAGTGGCAGCAGCAATGGACTCATTGGAGTTAGGATTATAAGATTGGTACAGGACCAGGCAGTGTTTGGTTTTGTTGTGCATAGGGTTGTTGAGTTGGTACTGACTCAATGACAACTAACAACAACAATATGTACCACATAATGAAACACTGCCTGGTCCTGCACCATCCTCACAATTGTTATTATGCCTGAGCCCATTCCTGATGCCACTATGCCAATCCATCTCATTGGGGGGTCTTCCTTTATTCATTGATATTCTACTTTACCAAGCATTATGTTCTTCTCTAGGGACTGGTCCTTCCTGAAAACAGGTCAGAAGTATGAGTTCTGACTGTACTTCTTTCAACACAGATTTGTTTGTTCTTCTGGCAGTACTTGGTACTTTCACATTCTTCTCTAACTCCATATCTCAAATGCATCAATTAACAACTCCAACAGTCTTCCCAAAGAGATCAATCCAGAGTCTGATGAAGTCTCTAAATCTTGCTTCCAGTTTAAATGGAATATGATATCCTCATTCCTCCCACATTTTTAAAGACAGCTGTACTCTGTTTACACTGCCAGATTATTTAGTCATTACATATTACGGTAGCTCTCCCTTTTAACCTTGATTTAGTCTTTGTTCTAAAAGGAATATGAAGCCCCCTCATATTTAATGCTCATCACTTATCTTTTTGTTGATACCTCTAGTCATTTTCTTTGTCTGACTCTTGTGTTCTAGTAGATTTATTAGGAAGAGCTTAAAAGAAGAGCTTGAACTCTTTTTATTTAAAGGTCAGTTTTGCTAGGTATAAAATCTTTGGCACATGTTTTTTCCCCTCCAGTATCTTAAATATCTTTATTTTGTTTTGGCATAAATAATTTTTATTCTTTTATATATCATGTGCTCTTTTTGCCTTGATGTCCAAGCAATTATTTTCTTAAAAATCCAGCAATTTTATTAGAATCTGTCTTAGTGTTGATCATTTTGAGTTAATATTCTCAAGCATGTTGTTGTTGTCAGGTGCCATCGAGTCGGAACAGACTCATAACGACCCAATGCACAGCAGAACGAAAACAATGTCTGATCCTGGGCCAACCTCACTACCGCTGCCACACTTGATGCCATCAATGATGCCACCTGGCTGACCCATCTCATTGGGGGTCTTCCTCTTTTTCTCTGCCCCTCCATCTTACCTAGCATGACATCCTTCTCCAGCAACTGTTCCCTCCTGAAAATATGTCCAAAGTATGAGAGTCGGAGCTTAGCCATCCTGGCCTCTAAGGAGCACTCTTCCAAAACAGATCTATTGGTTCTTTTGGCAGTCCATGGCACTTTTAGTATTCTCCTCCAACACCACAACTCAAAGGCATCAATTCTTCTACAATCTTTCTTATTCACTGTCCAGCTTTCACATCCATATGAGGTTATTGAAAAATACCATGGCTTGGGTCAGGCGCACCTTAGTCCTCAAGCTGACATCTCTGCTCTTCAACACTTTAAAAGTTCCTGTGCAGCAGATTTGCCCAATGCAATACGTCGTCTGATCTCTTGACTACTGCTTCCATGAGTGTTGAAAGTTGATCCAAGAAGAATGAAGTCCTTGACAACTTCAATCTTTTCTCCGTTGATAAGAATGTTGTTTATTGGTCCAGTGGTGAAGATTTTTGTTTTCCTGACATTGAGATGCAACCCATACCGAAGGCTGTGCTCTTTGATCTTCGTAAGTAAATGTTTCAAGTCCTCTTCACTTTCAGCGATCAAGGTTGTATCATCTGCATATCACAGGCTGTTAATGAGTCTTCCTCAATCCTGACACCATGTTTTTCTTCATAGAACCCAGCTTCTCAGAAAATTTGCTCTGCATACAGGTTGAATAAGTATGGTGAAAGAATACAACCCTGTCTCACACCTTTCCCAATTTTAAAACATTTCAGTGTTCCCATGTTCTGTTCGAACAACTGCTTCTTGGTCCAGGTACAGATTCCTCAGAAGTACAATTAAGTGTTCTAGAATACTCATACTTCTCAATGTTGTCCATAGCTTGTCATGATCCACACAATCGAAAGCCTTTGTGTAGTCAATAAAGCATAGGTAAACATCTTTCTGATATTCTCTGCTTTCAGCCAAGATCCACAGGACATCAGCAATGATATCTCTCATTCCACGGCCTCTTCTGAATCCAGCTTGAACCTCTGGAAGTTCTCTGTCTATGTATGATTGTAGCCGTTTCTGTATTACCTTTAGCATACAGAGTCCTATTTCAATATGTGACTTCACACCTTTTTTATTTTGAATATATATATTGGAATAAGACTTTTTATTATTTGTTCTGCCCCCTTGTTTTGCTTTTCTTTTTAAAGTACTTCTATTATCCACATGTTACATTTCCTTTGCCTACCTTCAGTAGGCTACCTAAGTACTCAGCACTTAGAATTCAAGAAAAAATCTTTTAATAGATTTATTTTTATTTAAAGTTTACCCACTTTTTCTCCTCCTGAAGGTACTATTTACTGTGTTTATTTACTTCTTTGTTCTTCAAAATTTAATTTGATGGTATTTATTAAATGAGATTTTTTCTTTTTATGGTATAATTTGTTTCTTGAATTTTGCCCTTTCATTTATAACTTTTTCTAGCTTTGATTCATGTTTTTTTTTTCTTTTTAATGGCTCACATAATTTTCTTTGTCCTTTACCTCAAATGTCACAGTACATTACAGTTTTAACATTAAAAACAACAACAATAAAAAAAAATTTTTTTTGAGTGTGTCTTTCTTGCATGTTTTAATTTTTGGTAGGGGTGTTATTCTGATTTTTATTTTAGCTGTTACCCTAGCCTCTTTCTGAGTGTTGTTCTGAGATTTCCTGACCCTCTTTTCTCCCTTCCCATGCTCAGGTTTTATCTGGACCATCTCTTTCCTTTGTCTCTATGGTTTCTTTCCTGCTGAATTTTTGTTTTATTCCTGATAGTTTCTTCTCTCTGTAGGGTCCTTTTCTGGAAGTTACACTTGGATGGTCTAGCGTCTTTTCTGGAACCATCCAGCATCTTGAAATCTTCTGATCCTAGGCTGCTTGTACTTCCCTGTTATTGGAGAGGACATCTCTCCCAGTTTCAACTGCTGTTCACAGATTAACCAACAACCTTTTCCAGTGACTACCTTTGATTATATCGGCTTCTCTTATTCATAAGCTTTTCCTGCTGCTTCCCTCTCTTCTCCAACATAGATGTTAATAGAACACAGTATTGGAACTGTGTTTCAGTGATGAAATCTTTGCCTTCCGTGTGGGAGGCCTGTGTGCAGCCAACACCCATCTATGTCTCAGAGGTGGCTTATATGTTGTTATGATGCTGTACATATTTGGGTAGAACTTCCAGAGCTAAGCAGACTAGGAGGAAAAGCCTGGTGATCTACTTCTGAAAATCAGCTGATGAAAAGCGTATGGATCATGTGGATGGTGCAGGATCAAGCTGTGGTCCTTCATCTCATTGTGTGTGCAGTCACCATGAGTTAGGGGCTTGCTTGTAAACAGGTCACAGCAACATCGGGACTGGAGGCAGTTTAGCATCATGCAGTTAGTATCTTGGGAATTTTAAGGAGACTTCATCACCTTATCTTACTATCTACATATTTGGTTTCTTTTTATGTGGGAATTCTGGAGCTATGTTGCTGACATTACAGCTGTTGTCCAAAATTCTTCAGGTACTGGTTTTCTAGTGGTTTAGATCTGAGTTACTTATGATGCTGTGTATGTTGTACTAAATTTATACTGTCTATTCATGAGCTGAAAATCACTGAAGTACAGGAACTGTGTCTTCTAGGCTTCTACTCCACCCCACCCCCCTTTAGTTTGTTATTAGACTGAATTATATCCTGTTTGATAATGATTGATGCCCCTCTGTCTTGGAAGAAGTATATCCAGAATTCTCCTTAGAAGCAAGGATGGAGAGACTTCATCTCACTTACACGGGTGAGTCAAAAATTATCCATACTTCAGTAACATTAAAATGCCCATAGCTAATGACAACATTGAGCGTGCAAGTGGAATGATTCTGTTGAATAGATGAGTGACAGAGGATTATGTGGCAAATCATTTGCAAATCAGCCATGGCTCTGCCTATGATATAATCGATGACAGACCTGGGTTTCAAAAGATTGTGCAAGGTGTGTACTGAAGCAACTCACAGAGGAACATAAACAGTAGTGTTTGGACATCTGCAAATAAAATTTGGACCGATACATAAAGGAAGGTAAGTTTCTTTAAAACACAGTTACTGGTGATGAGACATGGATTCATCACTATGACTTTGAAAGTAAATGGCAGAATGTGGAAAGGAAATAATCTCTATCAGTGACCAAGAAAAAGTCAAAAGTCAACCATCATCTGGAAAAGTGATGCTTATAATTTTCTGAGATTCTGAATGGCTGGTATTGGAACACTATCAGGTAAAATGTTCAACAATCAACAGTGGTCATTACAGTGAGATGCTCACTGAAGAGCTGAAGCCTAAACATCATATTAAACTTAGAGGATTGCTATCCATAGGTGTTGTGATCTTGCATGAAAATGCACACCCGCACACCAGGCTCATAATATTGATACTCTGCAAAAGCTTTGTTTTGAGATGTTAAAGCATCCTCCCTATAGTCCTAATCTTGTTCCATAGGACTTTCACCTGTTTGATACCCCGAAAGCAGCCCTTTGAGAATGAAGATTCACCTCTGATGAAGAAGTGAAGACAGGTACATTTGTGGCTTGCAGCTCAGCCTAAAACATTTTAAAATATGAAATTACAAAACCTTGTTGACAAATAGACAAAGTATATTGAAAAGCAAGGAGATTATTTCAAAAGTTTTCAAAAATGATGTATTTGTCTTTTCTGAAAGTTTGGATGTTTTGACTCACCCTAGTACTTCGGGTATATCATTACGCAGGACCAGTCACTGGAGAGAGATATCATGCTTGGTCAAGTAGAGTCAGTGGGAAAAAAAAGACCTTCATTGAGAGGGATTGGCATAGAGGTTGCAACAATGAGCTCAAACATAACAATATTTGTGAGGCTGGTGCAGAACTGGGCAACATTTTGTTTTGTCACATATAAGGTCACTTTGACTTGATGGCACATAAGAAGAATATTATGCTTGTAAAGTGGAGGATCAGTAAGAAAAAGGAAGATACCCCAACGAGACGGCTTGACACAATGGAAGCAGCAATGGACCCAAACATAATAACAATTGTTAGGCTGGTACAAGATCAGACAGTGTTTTGTTCTGTTGTGCACAGGGTCACCATGAGTCAGACTGGACTCGACAGCACCTATCAACAAGGACAACAACTTCATAAAACTTATATATGGTGTTTTAGTATAAGCACTGGACTGCTAATCACAAGGTCAGCAGTTCAAACCCACCAGTTGCTCCTTAGAAACAATACATAGGGTCGCTATGAGTCTGGACCAACTCCACAGCATTTAAAACTCCTGGTGTCATACTGTAGGATCAGCACTGTACTTCAGACCACAAGGGCAGTGGTTGAAATCCACCAATTGCTCTTTAGAAACCTGACACAGGGTTGCTATAAGTCAGACTCAATGGCACTTAATAACAACAAACAACTGGCTAACATTTCTTTATTCAAATTCAAGAGGCTGCTGTTCTCTGTATTTTCATTTTCTTCATAATCTCCAGAATTAGCAGCAGCATCTGCAACCAGATTCCCAGAATATGCCAGAACATGTCCACTCTTCTCTGCTCTAAACCCAGAAGACTGAGTGCGAGCCAAGATTTATAGTGCACATCACTCTCTTTTCTTGCCTATAAAAGGTTTGTTTGGTCTCTGTGTAAAACGTGTTGTTGTAAAAGCACAAGGGCATATGTGTCTGAAATAACCTTATGTGAAAAGAAGAAAATTAATTAGCATACAGTAGATTCTTATGGCTAAGTGGGAATGCAGCTCTTCCTGTGGGGGACTGGTGTTCAACAACATGATTGATAAATTGTTATATTCTTACCATGTCACTCAGTGATATAATCATGCCTTTTGTAAATATTTAGTCAGGAGAGCCATCCAGCTGTTCCTGGCCAGGTTTCATCCAGTGTCAGCCATGCTTGGTGCTGCTGATTTATCTCTTGTACTGTTTAAGTATTGAGGAAGCTCACATTTTTATGAGCCTCTAAATGCCCATAATAGTAAATAGTGAAAATGATGACTGTAATAGCAATCACCCAAGTAATTATAAAGAAGGATATCTGAGATGGTCATAAATGAGGATAAAGAAGAGGCGATTTTTTTTTTCTTTCTTTCTTTTTCTAGAAATAAATGTCAGTACCTCTACCTTTAAAGTGCTGCTAATCTCAGGGGGTCAGTCACATCATTTTAACAGGGTCACAGACGACCCGTGGATCAGACCAGAGAAGTCTGACCAACTGCATTTTTAACTTTCCACCATTTGTTGACCAAACCATAAAAAATGAAATAAAATAGAATTCCAGAAGGTGCTTTTCCATTCCCTTGTTTTGAGTTGTTCAGTTTGGATAAGAAAAAAAAAAAAGAAAGAAAAAAAAGCTTGTTTTAGGGCACTAAAGACATAGCATATTTGGGAGGCAGACTTGTTTTCCTGAATCCTTAATGCTGCCCCGTGTCGATGACTGCAGGGAGGGAAGACGATGATGATGGCTGGGGCAGAAGGTCTAGATGAAGCAGCAGCCGTAGGAGCTTCCTAAAACCCCTCCTCTTAATAGAGTAAGTGCAGGCTGGTGAGTGGATAAGATGAGTCGGAGCAGATACGAGAGAGGTTCAGACAGTGGGAAGATTCCATAACACACCGCCTTTGCTGTTGTTGTTAGGTGCCAATGAGTCAGTTCCAAATCATAATGACCCTGTGCACAACAGAATGAAATACTACTCAGTCTTGTGCTATCCTCACAATCACTGTTAATCTTGAGTCCATTGCTACTGCCACTGTGCCAATCCATCTTGTTGGTGTTCTACCTCTTTTGCTGACTCTCCATTTTATCAAACATAATGTCCTTCTCCAGGGACTGGTCCCTCCTGATAATTTGTCCAAAGTATGAGGGATGAAGTCTAGCCATCTTGGCTTCTAAGAAGCACTCTGGCTGTACTTCTTTGTTTGCTCTTCTGGTAGACCATGGTACTTTTAATATTCATCTCCAACACCATAACTTAAATGCATGAATTCTGCATATGAAGATAGTGAAAATGCCATAGCTTGAGTCAAACATACCTTGATCCTCAAACTGGCATCTTTGCTCTTGAACACTTTAAAGAGTTCCGTGTAGCTGAAACATTGCTGTAACTCTTCCATATCCCAAGACTTCTTTGTTCAAGAGATAACAGTGGAACAAAAAAAAATATATATATATACTTGTAATTAATATAATTTTCCACTATAGTTAGCTATTGCTGTTGTTAAGTGCTGTCAAGTCAGTTCTGACTCATAACTACCCTGCATAGTCTTTCTGATGAGCAGCTGGTCAGTTTGAACTGCTGACTTTGTGATCCAAATGGACTTTTCTGTCCAGTGTTTATCCTATAGCAGCACACCAGGACTCCCTACAGTTAATAGTTCATTCATATAATTTTTTCATTAAACACTTTGTTATACATTAGGGTAGAGTTAAGGTAATCATGGTAAGCAACAGTCTTTTCTTTTTAACTTGTGAATTGGGTGTCAATTTATAGTGCAAGTCAGATTTACATTAGTTAATTCATTCACATTTTCTTTCACTTCATTGATTGCAGTCTCCAAAATATAATATCATGTGTCCCACTTCTTCCCTGTGTTTCCTGTTTCCATTCCTCCTTAAAATATGACCCAAACTGGACCCTTCAATATGTGATCTACAAGAGACACTTCAAAAAGATGGAGACAGCCTAAATGTGTAGCAACAGAAAAGTGGCTAAACAAACGTTGGTACATACATGCAGTGGAATACTGTGCAATGTTGAAGAATAACAATGAATCTGTGAAACACCTCACAACATGAATGAACCAAGAGGACATTATGCTGAGTGAAATAAGTCAATCACAAAATGACAAATATTGTTGAGACCAGAATTGTAAAAAGTTAAGAAAAGGTTATCTTAATAATAATAATAATAATAAATCTATGATGGTTTTACAGGGAAGGGAAAACTATTCACAGGCTAGAGGATAGACACATGTTAACATTGAAAACAAAGCAGGCAATATACAGCAAGAGGTTAGGTTGGCAGGAGAAAGATGAAATTAGTGGGAGACACTAAGAAGAATGCCAGTGTTCAAGTGAGTAAAGGTAAATACTGTTAATCACTGGTACATGGAGGGGATTGCAATGATTGTAATGAAGTAAAGTACATGATTTGCTGAGTGCAAAACTGATGATCTGTTCTGTAAACCTTCATTCAATTCACAATAAAAATCTTAAAAAAAGCAAGTTCTCTCTTTTTTTTTTCAATTGGAAAAGAATTATATCTGAGTATGAGCTTCAGTTCAAGTTTATGTGGTTAATCATTTCTTGGAGATTTTTGTTATATTTCCATTCTTATGTCGAGCCATTCATCTTACTAAATATACATGTGTTATTTCATGTCGAGAGACTAACTACTTCCAAAAAGAGAAAATGTGGGCCTGAAAGGGTAGGAAGACTGGGTCAAATTAATTCATGGGGAGACACACAAGGACACCAACGATAATTTTAATTCAGGTACATGACATTATCTAAACCAATGCTGCCAATATCTGTCTCTTTCAGAAGGAAACCATTAGAAACATGAACTGGAAGTGGATGACAAGTTCACCATCAGATAAGAGCACATTTTAGAGCGATTTCCCTGGAAAGCACTGGCCAGGACTAGACTACATTTTATTTGTATGGCCAGAATGGGGGGAACCCTGGGGAAACTGAATGGGGCCCATTAGTGTAGCTTATGACAATTATCCAATTAATTAAGGATCTTTCCAAAGGTGATAGGACATTCTAACCCAGCATCTTTAGAGAACCTTCCCAGATTCTCCTAAACACTTCCTTGCCTAATGACTGCCTTAGTTCCACAAGTAACTAGAAACTGCAATGAAAACCCATTATTTTTACCATTCAATTGATATTTCCTCATAAATGACACTTTTGTTTTCCAGACCCATTACGTTTCCTGTGTGGTTAATTATATTAGGCAGCTCCTTTAATTTACACACCGTTTCCTGCAATTTGCACTCATTTCTCTGAAAACGCTTGGTAAGCATCCCCATCCATTGCTTTTAAAGAGCAGATCAAGGTTACCATAAGTACACAGCAAGTGTTTCTTTAAAGATTGAGCATTTCCTTGCAATTGTCTTCCAGACAGGTACTTGTATGGGATGTGCTAATAATCGAGGCCATGGGTAAAATGAAACTGTAAGTGAACAGATTTGGGGAAATGACATAGAGCTGCATTGAGAAGAAGTGGTTTAAAGCAAGGGAACAGCAGAGCCACCCATGTGCTCATAGATGATTCTTACGTTAACAGTGTGCTCTGAGACTAAGTTTCAGGTGCTGGGTTCTGTTTTCTCTATGATCCTCTGTCTTAATGGCGTCCTCTATTCCATCTATTGTTATAAGGTACCTTTGAGTCTTATATATGACAGAATGGAACACTGCCTTGACCCTATACCATCCTCACAACACTAGCTATGGTTGAACCCATTGTTGTAGCCACTGTGTCAATCCATCTCGTTGAAGTATTTTTCTTTTGAATGGACACATCACTTTACTAAGCATGCTGTTCTCCGGGGATTGGTGTCTCCTGATACTGAATTGATTTCTTATGAACCTAGTTAAGTATAACTCTGTGCTCTGAATTCTAAAAAGTGCTTCCACAGACAAGTGCTCCTCAAACTTTAACAAGACTTGGAAGCCTTCCTTCCAAGGGTTGTGTAATGGTTAGGGTTTTGTGTCAACTTGACAAGACAAGGATTTCCAGATGTTTAGCAATTGGGGTGTGCTTATTCCCATGGTGATGACATTGAATACAAGCATAGTTAACTCTATAAAGTGGCTATGAGTAGACTATCAATTGAAGGGATGTTTCCTTGGGGGTGTGTGGCCAGCTCCCAATATAATGGACACCCGGGAGACACTCTCTCCTTTTGCTGGGGACCTGGGACTCTGCAATTGTAATCCATTTCCTTGATAATAAACTTCTCCGCCCCCCTCTCTCTATATATACATATATTTGTTTCGTTGGTTTGGCTTCTCTGGAAAACCCGGCCTAAGACAGATTCCAAAGAGACAGAAATGAGCATGGGGACCCTCTCTCTCTTGCCTTCTTTTCAGATTCTGGCTCTTGTTACTGATTCATTGATTCACTAATAAGCATTTATTCTATAAAAACCATGGCCAAGGTATTCGTGTCAGGGTGAGTCTGTGTGTCATTGTACAGCATCCTGCACTTGATTTAACACCCTGATGCCATTGTCTTGGAATTCCTAATCAGTTTTCAACTTTTCAGTTTCATCTTGCACTGGGTCGTGAAAATTATGTAACCAGACCTGACTATAGGCGATATGAGAGGGGAAGGAGGAGGGAAGATAAGCCCAACATAGATCCTGACACTAAAGAATTTCCAACCTGTATCTGCTCTAGTTGCTTACAATCTAAGCCCTGTGGCTGTCTCTCCTGGCAGAACCTCAAGAAAATTGAGGGAGCATTACTATGGTCACTCAGTGTGGCAGTCGTCGTAGTCATGTTGCCTAGCAATGCACACGTGTGTCTGGAGAGGAAGTCCTCTCCACCTTAACTAGAAGGACAGTGACTTTCACGTGACAGAGAGGCTCCTGGAGCAGACTCTGGACACCACTGATGCTGAATGGATGGAGTTGTTGTATATCAAGCTGTTGTGTCTGTCTTTGTGAACGCGGCTACATTTCTCCATTTTTTAGAAGCTGTTTCAATTTAACTAGGAAGTGGCATAAAAAAGTGACTCTCTCAGGTATCTCCTGGGAGACCTGCCTGAGTTGCAAGTGGGAGGAGAGGAATCACGACAGGATTGGGAAAGATTTGTGCCATGCTCAGAGGGGCTATTCAACCGGAAAACCCCTGCAAGGATCAACCCAAAGCAACAAAAATCAACAGACACACTCAGCTGCCTTTTCTCTCTAGGTTTCCTTTTCCTGTGTCCTGGAACCATCTCACAATTTGGACTGTGACTTGGCAGAGGGACTTTCTTTTCACTGTGATGAGGAGGCCATCAGGAAAGAAAAAGGAGTTAGACTCTGAAATAAATACCATGATGAAAAGTGTTATGTTGGTCGATGGTACTCTGCTTGAGAAAATGAAAGGATATAAGTCTTTGTGTATCTGCTGTTATTAATAACCCCAACTCACCTCAATAGAGAGGCTGAGGGGGAAAGCCATTCATTTACTTGCCTTTTTTATTTCAGTCCAAGAAGCTCTTAGTGGTCATTGTGTGAGTTTGAACATCACCTCTAGTGCAGTTCTGGGAAGCTCTGGGCAGCTTGGGATGGGGTGAGTGCCTATCATTGTATGGCTTAGGACTCTTTGGTAGCAAACAGCAGAAACTCAATGCAAACTAGCTTGAACAAAAAGGGAGAGTTGAACAGTAATACTGCACTAAAAGCCACAGAACTGTGCCTGAAAAAAGAGGTGTGACAGATTTTTTTATTTTTCATTTTTCATCTTTCACTTCTCTTTTTTCCTCTCCCTGGTCGCAACCTCACTGTCAAGCCTGGACACCTTCAGCAGGCAGGAGCGTACATCCAAAAGGGTCCAACGTTGTGCCCACAAATTTCCCATGGCACAGGGTGGAGGTTCTTAGGAGCTTCATTGGTCCTGCAGGCTGCTTTTTATGTTTGACTCTGGGACCCAGCCCTAAAGTTGACCTGGCAGGACCCTTTAATCCTGCATGCACAGCAAAGGCTACTGGACAGTTGGCTACAGTTTTATTTTTGTTTTTGTCTCTGATTTTATATTGTTTCTGTTTTTGCTCCTTTTGACCTCCTTCTTTTCCTGGGGGTGGGAGTTTTCTCTGCCTACCTTACCCAAGAAGAGACAGCAATTGTGCTCATATAGCCGAGCTACAAGAATACCCCATAATATCCCACCATCTGGACAGAAGCCAATACCAGCTGCTAGGCATTACACGTGAAAAGGGAAGCCTATCTCCAGATCACATCCACCAGGAGACACCCAGTAAGCTTAACAACACAGCAACATACATTTGTTTAAGCATTAAAAATCCACCTAACTACAGAAAATGTCCAAGAAAAAAGCAACAAAAGATCTCAGCACATGTCCCCAAACATAAAAGAGTAACTGAGACAAATGAGCTGGAGGCAGACACAGACGTCCCAATAGAAGAAGAGCAGACTTTGGATCTGCCTGAGAAGGAATTCAGAAGAACAATATGTAAACAAATTCAAATATTCCACAAACGGTAGATGAAAATAAGGAAGAAGTCAGGAAAGTGCTACAGGAGGAATCAAACAAGATAGATATAACATTGGAAACAATTCAAAACCTGCAAAAAAGAGGTCTAGAGGATTAATAATAAAATATCATAAATAGACAATATACTGAAAGGGAAAAGGAGTAGAATTGAAGAGATGGAAGCCAGAACCAGTGAGCTGGAAGACAAATCTTTCAATACTGCTAAGATAGACGATAAAGCAGAAAAAAGGATAAAAATATCCAAGGAGAGTCTAAGATTCATGTTTGAATTACATTGAATGCCAATGGATTAAATGCAACAGTGAAGAGACAGACAGTGGCAGAATGGATAAGAAAACAAGACCCTTAAATACGCTGCCTGCAAGAGACACACCTTGCACACAAAGACAAAAGTAGACTAAAAGTAAAAGGATGGAAAAAAAATATACCAAGCTAACTGCAATAAAAACAAGAAGGAATGGCAATACTAATCTCTGATAAAATAAATTTTAAGGCAAAAACCAGCATAAGAGACAAAGAAGGACACTATCTCAAGAATAAAGGGTCAATTGAGCAAGATGACATAACCATAATTAACATCTATGCTCCAAATGAAAGAGCACCAAGATATATAAAGTAAACCCTACTAGAATTGAAGAAAGAAATAGATAAATCTACAATGATAGTGGGAGATTTTAATACGCCACTTCTGAAAAGGGATAGAACAACTAGAAAGAAACTCGACAAAGTTACAGAGGAACTAAACAGCACAATCAACCAACTTGACCTCATAGATGTGTACAGAGCATTCAACCCAACAACAGCACAATACACATTCTTTTCCAGTGCACATGGAACATTCTTCAGAATTGACCATGTGTTAGAATGCAAAACAAGTCTCCATAAATTTATAAACATCAAAATAATACAAAGCATCTTTTAAGAAAACAAGGCCATAAAACTAGAAATTAACAATAAGAAGAACAAGGAAATAAAGCTGAATACATGGGAATTGACTAACACCCTGCTGAAAAGCAACTGTATAATAGAAGAAATTAAATGTGAACTTACAAAGTTCCTAGAAACAAACGAGAATTAAAACACAACATACCAAAATGTTTGGGACACAGTGAAAGTGGTGCTGAGAGGACAATTTATTGCAATAAATGCGCACATCCAAAAAGAAGAAAGAACCAAAATTAACACATTAACAAAGCATCTACAACAATTTGAAACAGACCAACAGAGGGAACCTACAGTCACCAAAAGAAAAGAAATAATTAAGATTAGAGCAGAAATAAATGAGATAGAAAACAGAAAAACTATAGAAACAGTCAACAGGACAAGAAGCTGGTTCTTTGAAAGGATATTAACAAAATTGACAGACCATTGGCAAACCTAACAAAAGAAAAGAGGGAGAAGACAGAAATACCACACATTAGAAACCACACAGGCGATGTCACAACGGAACCAAAAGAAATCGGAACGATAATAACAGAATACTATTAAGAAACAAAGACAGACTAGGAAGAAAGAGTGACAAACTACTTCTGAATCGCTAGTCACTGAAAACTCTATGCATAGCAGAGAAACATTGTCAGATAT
>NW_006408635.1:5222988-5240534 GCF_000296735.1 Chrysochloris asiatica | reverse complement strand
AACGAGATGGATCAGCTAGGTGGCATCATTGATGGACTCAAGTGTGGCAGCGTACTGAGTTGGCCCAGGATCAGACATTGTTTCGTTCTGCTGTGCATGGGGTCACTATGAGTCGGTTCCGACTCGATGACACCTGACAACAACAACAACATATAGAATTGTACTCCAACAAATTTGAAAACTTGGAAAAGATGTATACACTTTTAGAAAAATACGACCTACCTAAACTTACACAGAGTGAAGTAGAAGACTTGAACAGACCCATAACAAAAGAAGAAATTGATCAGGTCATTAAAATACTCCCAACCAAAAGAAGTACAGGTCAAGATGGCTTCACTGGTGAGTTCTACGAAATATTCAACGAAGAGTTGTCACCAATTCTACTCAAATTATTCCAGAATATAAAGGAAGATGGAAAACTTCCTAATACATTTTATGAAGCAAGTATAACCCTCATACCAAAACCAGGGAAGGATGTCACTAAGAAAATTATAGACCAATATCCCTCATGAACATAGATTCCAAAATTCTCAATAAAATCCTAGCCAACAGAATTCAGCAGCACATCAAAAAAATAATACATTGTGACCAAGTGGGATTCATAAAAGGGATGCAAGAATGGTTCAACATTAGAAAGATAATCAATGTAATCCAACATGTAAATAAGAAAAAAGAAAAGAACCACATGATCATATTGATTGATGCAGAAAAGGTAGTTGACAAAATCCAACATCAAAAAGTTTGCTTGTCTCAAGTTGTTTGCCCAGGAGCCATCAAGGAAAGCAGTCAGGTCCCCTCAGGGTAAACCCCCTTCCAAGACTAAAACTCAAGGGGAATACATGAACAGGCACGTGGTCTTGTTGCTGAACATGTTGGTCACCAATAAGGGGAAGTGGGGGAAAAACAGCAATGAAGTTGTGAGCTAAGTCCAACCACATTCAAAAGACTCCTGTTAACCTGGATTGAGACCTGGTTCGCCAGCAATATGACGAGACCTGAAGACTCCTGGGCCCAGTGGCAGAGACATGGCCACAGAAGACTAGAGCAGAGTGTGAAGCATCCAGCTGATATGAAGTGAGGGGAGATGCATAAGAGCACCCATACTTTCAGATAGTACCCACTTGACCTGGCTTCAATGGCTGGATGATCAGAACCCAACTAGAGGAAGAAAGAAAAGGAAAGAAAGAGTAATCTGATACAATTTAATGAGCTTGACCTATTCTTGTGGATATAGTAGGTCAAAGGAGGGAAGAAATCTTTATAGCAAGGATAATTTCCACCCCCTTGGTACACAGGGTCAACAAGGATAGGCAACTTAGACATTGGCTGTCCAAAAATGTGGGGCTACAAAGGCTTACAAGCTTTCAATAGGGAACCTAGTTCCAGAGGATGTGGGGAAAGATAGAATCTCCACTGAGTGGTTTCCAAGCTGTCTGGACTGATGAAAGGAGATGGGGCTAAGACTCTTGTGGTTCAGTAGTGAGTAATTGCTATCAGGACTGACTGTAAATGTTGGAAATGTAAAGGTAGACCTTTTGTAACAAAAGGAGGGGAGTGATTGATCTTGCAGTCCAGGAGCGGAGGTCTCTGGGACCATCAAGGGAGAAAAGCAGAGTACAGGACCCTATCCAGAGAAACAGTGATGCCAGAGATAGAGGCAGAGATGATGGCGTTGCGTTGAAAGATGGAGCGGCTGGGGACTCTAGACTCAGGGAGGAAGAGGGGCTGTGTGTTGATGGCCATGCGGCAAACTTGCAGGATGTACCCTTTGGTTGTTTGATGATGCATGCAGGGGATTGTAATCAATGCAATGAAATGAAATAAGATAAGATGAATGCAAAGCTAATGTTCTCCTAAACTATCACATAATTCACACACACACACAAAAGTGTGTGGGGAAAGAAAGAGTCCCTGCTGAAGAGTTTTCATCTTGTCTAGATGGGTATGGTTAAAAGAGATGGGAATAAGATTCTTTTGATTCAATAGTGAGTAATTGTTATCATGACTAATTGTGACAGTCACAATTGTAAAGGCCGACATTTTGTAACAAAAACTGGAGAGTGGTTAATCCTACAGTCCAGAAACAAAGGACTCTAGGATCATCAAGGAAGACGAGCACAAGTGGAATGTGGGATCTTATCCAGAGAAGCAGCAACACCAGAGATGGAGGCAGAGATGGGGACATGGAGAGAGGGAGCAGCTGAGGACTCTAAATTCATGGGAAGAGAGGGAGTAAGAGCTGGCATACTTGCAGAACGTGCCCTTTTATGGTGTAAATTATTATAGATGCCTGAGTGTTAAAAAAAAAAAAAAAAAAAAAAGAGCTAAAGTAAATAGAGAGAAACACTATAAACCTGATGATACATGGAGGGGATTATAATAATTGTAATGAAACGAGGTGTATGACTTGTTGAATGTAAAACTGATGACCTGCCCTGTAGACTTTCACTCAATCCACAATAAAAACCTTAAAAAAAAAAAAAAAAAAAAAAGATGGATAACAAGTGTCACCAAACAATAAATTAAATTGATGACCGTCTGCAATTAAAATTTTTTAAAAAAGGAGATTTGTTTTAAAGCTTATGAGTGAATCCTGGGACACTAGGAGAAGAATGTAACTTTTCTCAGAAATAACAGGCACCAGGGGCTTCACCTTTTCGGCGTTGCTTGAATTCCTGTGCCTGTTTTGCTAGCATTCCCTGCCTGTCTTCTTTCCCCTTGCCAGTGGAACTGCATGTTAGGGACCCAGTCACCAAGGAGAAATTAGCTTCTGCTTTCATGGCAGGGTTTGTGCCTATAGAAGCAACATGATCGACTCAGCGTGGCCAGTTTACCACCTGGACTAATCAACTGTGGCTGGACATAGCACTACCTTGTACTGGTGGAAACCATGTGGACAGTGTGTGAAGGAGAGAAAGACTACTGACATAAGCTATAATTCAGCTATTCATGTATTAAGGCAGCATGTTTATTTTTCTAATATATTGGCTAGACCTAATAGATACTGGGATGCTATTATATGCTGTTGTTAAATGCTGTTGAGCCAGTTCCAACCCGTGGAACAATCATTACACTTGAGTCCATTGCTGCTGTCACTGTGCCAGTCCATCTTGTTGGGATTCTTTCTCCAGGGACTGGTTCCTTCTGATAATATGTTTGAAGTATGAAGGGTGAAGTCAGGCTATCCTGGCTTCTAAGGAGCACTCTGAATGTACTTTTACCAATAGACTTGTTTGTTTTTCTAGCAGTCCATGTACTGTTAATGTGCTTCTCCAACACCAAAACTCAAATGCATTAACTCTTCTACATTTTCCTTATTCATTGTTCAACTTTCACATGCATATGAGGGTACTGAAAATACTATGGATTGGATCAGGTGCACCTTAGTCCTCAAACTGACATCTTTGCTCTTAAACACCTTAAGGAGGTCTTGTGCAGCAGATTTTTCCTGGGGTGGCACTGCAGGATAATGCACTGGACTGCAAAGTAGATTTGAACCACAAAGTCAGTGGTTTAAGCTCACCAGCTGCTCCTCAGAAACCCTATACAGGTTTGTTGTGAGTTGGAGCCAATTTGACAGCACTTAGCAACAACAATATGTAGTTTAATTCCTTGACTGCTGCTTCCAGAGTGTTGATAGTGGATCCAAGCAAAATGAAGTCTTTGACAACTTCAATCTTTCTTCTTTTATCATGATGCTATTTATTGGTCCAGTGGTGAGGATTTTTGTTTTGTTTACATTGAAGCACTACCCACATAAAAACTGTGGTCTTTTATCTTCATCAGTATTTTAAATCCTCTTTGCTTTCAGCAAGCAAGGTTGTATCATCTGCATATTGCAGATTGTTAATGAGTCTTCCTCCAATCCTGATGCCATGTTCTTCTTCATGTAATTCAGCTTCTCTGATTATTTGTTCAGCATACAGATTTACTAAGTATGGTAAAAGAATAAAACCCTGGCACACACCTTTACTGATTTTAAACCATTTCAGTGTCCCCTTGTTTTCTTCAAGCTATTGCTTCTGGGTCTATGTACAAGTTCCTCATAAGCACAAGTAAGTTATTCTGGAATACCCATTCTTTGCAATGTGGTCCATAGCTTGTCATGATTCCCACAGTTGAAATTCATTTGCATAGCCAATAAAGCACAGATAAACATATATCTGGTTTTCTATGCTTTTAGCTAATATCTATCTGATGTCAATATAATACCCCTCATTCCACATCCTTGTCTGAATCCAATGTGAAACTCTGGCAGTTGTCTGTCTATGTATTGTTGCAGTCACCTTTGGATTATCCTTAGCAAAATTTTATTTACATGTGATATTAATGATATTGTTTGATGATGTCTGCATTCTATTGGATCACTTCTCTTTGGGAATGTCTCTTCCAATCAGTTGGCTGTCTTCCTAATTTCTTGACATAGATGAATGAGTACCTCCAGTGCTGCATCAGTTTGTTGAAAGATTTCCTTTTGTATTCTGTCAATTCTCAGACACTTGTTCTCTGCCAATGCCTTCAATGCTCCTTGGACTTCTTCCTTCAGTATTATTGGCTCTTGATCATATGCTACATTTTGAAATGGTTGAATATCAAACATTTATTTTTGGTTATTCAAGGATTATTCTTTATATCTTCTTTTGATGTTTTTTTTTTGCACCATTGAATATTTGCCCATAAAATTCTTCAATATTTCAAGTCAAAGCTTGAATTTTTTCTTCAGTTACTTCAGCTTGAGAAATGTTGAGCATGTTCTTCCATTTTGGTTTTCTAACATTTGACTTTGTCTTCTCAAGTTGCCCTTTGAAATTTTTGGTTCAGCTCTTTTACTTGATCAGTGTCTCTTCTGAGATCCATTTTGGTCTTTTCTTTCTTTCCTATCTTTTCAGTGACCTTTTTCTTTCTTTGTGTACAATGTTCTTGATGTTATCCTATAGCTCTTCCGGTCTTTGGTCATTATATGGTATATCTGGATTTTATTAAGAACTTTGGCAGTTTTTAATAATATTTGTGAGGACAAGTGGAAGTTATATGACAAGGCATACCCTAAGAAGGCAAGGAAATAATGGAGCAAAGTCAGCTGGTTTCACTTGTGAGGTCTCAAGTAGAAAGCAAAGTTTAGACTGAGTGACTTGGTTCTTGGCAATGGGAAACCAGGAGGATCAAAGCTTAGAGAAAAGCCAATTACTGAACACGAGGTAGTAATGTCAGGTTTGGGGGCAACTGGAGTGGCAAAGGAGTCCTTAAAAGAGAAGCCAGTCTGTGGAGACTTGGACAAAGAGCAGTGTAAGTGATTTTATATGGTGTGTTCCTCTTATTCTTTGAGTAGCTACTGCCTGTGATTGACTCTGTGGTAATGCCTGACAGGAGGTATGTGAACCAAATACTAGTCAGGTGAATTCACTGCGAGTTGAATAGCCACAGAGTGTAGATGAATAGGCAAATGCCAGTCGGCAGGGAGCTCACCAATGACCTGTCATGGGGCTCTACTCTAGACTCTATTTCATTTAATTGATTTATTAATAATTTGAATGAAGACATAGACGGTCTGACTTACAAATCTATGCAGGATAAATAGTGTACTAGAAGACGGAGTCAAGAGTCAGGGAAACTCAATAGGCTGGAATAATGGGTGTGAACAGAAAGAGATAATTCAATATTGCTATGTTTAAAGCCCTGGTGTGGCACTGTAGGATAAATACTGGACCTTGAAGTCAGTTTGAATGGCAAGTTTGGCAGTTGAAACTCACCAGCCACTCCTCAGAAACCCTATATAGGGTTGCTATGGGTCAGAACAGACTCGATAATACTTAACAACAACAACAACAAAACAAATTTAAAGGTGGCCACCAAAGCTTAGGAAACCAAGCACACAGGTACTGGATGTAGGGTTGGTGCATGGAAAATCTAGTCATTCCTGTGAAAAAACTTGGATTTTACGTAGCTCACTTGGCATCACCAGTGTGAGTGAAGAGACCTCTCAAAGAATGTTGAGTGGTTTTCAGTAAATGGGGGAAATAGACTTGCTTCTGCCTTAGAGTTCTTTACAGAAACAGAACTAGCAATGTCCATTTATTTAAAGTATTGGCTCACACAATTGTAGGGGCTAGCAAGTACAAAACCTGTATGCCAGGTATCAGGCTGCAGACTCTTGTGAGCTTGTGTCCCAACATCCATAGGTCAGGTGACAGAAAGTGTATAGAGTAGAAAGAGAGACTGAGTTCTAACCAAATGTCTATTTATACTCTGGAGGCAGAATACAGTCTATAGAAACTCCCTTTTCAACGGATTGACTGACAACATTGCATTAGATTGCAGTATGGAAGGTGTCTCCATTCCATTGCATTGTGCTTGATTACATTAAGGAACTAGTCTAGTGTTTGGCTCAATCACTGGGAAGCATAGTGTAGCCAAGTGGATGCCTAAAATTAACCACCATACTGTCTGTCTCATGATGTCGGGCGAAATTTAGAATTATTCTGGGGTCTTCAGCATAATACTGTAAAAAACAGTAGAAACAAATTGGAACTGTCCAGGGTAGAAGAGGGGAAAATCTGGGGAACCATGTCACAGAAGCAATTCTTAAGGGAACCAGAGTTGCTTTTCAAAGAATAA
This sequence comes from Chrysochloris asiatica, assembly GCF_000296735.1. Classification (NCBI taxonomy): domain Eukaryota; kingdom Metazoa; phylum Chordata; class Mammalia; order Afrosoricida; family Chrysochloridae; genus Chrysochloris; species Chrysochloris asiatica. Next base: position 5,233,919 of record NW_006408635.1, on the reverse strand, counting down.
ATGGTGGTACACACCTAACAATATTCCTTACTTGCAAGGTCCTAGCAGAAAATGAGCCAGGATTGGATACTTCTCAATGGAAAAATGAGGAGAAATCAGAGGACAGAATATGGATGCAGATTTTGGCACAAAAGTAATTAAAAGCTAGAACAATAATTGAAAAAGTACAATTCAATAATTAGGAATTATTGATAGAGTTGGGTAGAAAGTTGAGAACGTTCATCTCTCATCATCCTTCTGACTCTGAGAAACCCAGAGACAGATTCCATTCTTAGCTCTGTCAATACATAGCTGAGTGATTTTGGGCAAGTCACTTATCCTCTTTGAACCTCTGTAAAATGGGGTTAATAATCTCTGCCCTTTCTCTCTCAAAGGATCACTACAAAGTTCAAATGAGAAAGAAGAAGGCAAGAGGAGATTGAAAAGTTTAAATCACTCTGCCCATGTCGGATTTTATTTTGACTCTTCTCTTTGTGAGATTTCTCCAAGCGCTGCCAACCTCCCGCCAACTTGCTTCCTGCAACCTGGCTCCTTTGACGTTTCATCCCCCAGAAAGTTTTGCTCAGTAGCTTACATCATGACTTTGAAGTCATCCATCAAAATGCCTCTGCCAGGAACTGCATTAAGATGTTGGCAGCAGGTGGCTGATTCTCTCCAAATGTGATGCTTGTTCTAACCAAGGAACGAAGGAGAAGGGTGGAGAGAGGTGTTTCTCTTCTTTCTGCCAAACAACATATATTATGATGCCATCTAAAATTGTAAGAGGAGGCATTTTCCTTAGGACTTTCCACGCAATTGGAGTGTGCTAACCTCATTGCTCTACTAATGATTGCTTTTGGTGTTGTAATAAATAAATAGATGTCACCTTTAAATAGTGGCCCTATAGCTGTGGTGTCATGTTGTCCCAATTCTCCCTGCACTTGGCTCTTCTGGAGAGGGCTGCATATGAGCAGAACAAAGTGATCTGTACACAGAAAAGGACGAAAGCAGTTTGTAATTCTATAAAACACTTTGAGGCTTTCAGAAGGTGCTATATACATCAATAAATAATAATAATTTTCACTCTCTTCTTTGTAATACTCCCTTAGAAGGTTGAAAAGAAAATTTCTTTTGCTATTGATTTTGTCCTTCTACATTTGGCACACATTGATTTTTCCCTTTCCTAATGGGGCAGAAGCCAGCGGAGCCGTATTTCATTTACTTTGCTCTCTGAACTCAGGCTCACAGCAATGCTAGCGGGGCCACTAGCAGCTCCCAGGGACATTGTTAGCCACTGGTTAACTGTAGGGCACCAGGTTTCCAAGTGTTTACACCATGCATCAAGCACATAGTAGGTTCCAAGAGTTCAGTGCAAGTCTGACTATTCAGATTGATTCAGGAAGGAAGAGAGCATTGTTGGTAACAGCTGACAAAGAGGAATGTGGGGTTGAGGAAGTGATATGATGAATGGTGGGAATTCCTGGTTGGTGCAAATGGTTAACATGCTAGCTTGGTTGCAACCAAAGGTTGAAGGTTCAAGTCCACACAGAGGTGCATCGGAAGAATGATTTGGTGATTATTGTTGTTTTGTTACGAGCTGATTCCAACCCACAGAGACCCCTATACAGGGTGTCTGAGGAACGGTTGGTGAGCTTGAATCACCGACTTTGAAGTGCCACCCCAGGACTCTGGACTTGGTGATATACACCCAAAAATCAGCCACTGAGATGCTATGGAGAACAGTTGAGGTGACCTTGAGTTGAAGTGGCCACGAGGACTGCTGGAAGGTGGATGGCAGACCTTAGAGGATAGTCCTACCCCAGGCTCTACTTCCTGCTGGTCATTTGTGGAGAGTGCTGCACAGCTTCGTCTCAGCTCAGCTTCATGCTAGTATTATTGCCCTCTAAGTGTGGAGATGAGGTGCCTGTAGGCCCAAGGGGGCATCTTAGGTCTGTTTTGACAGTGGGTGTTGGCTGTGAGGTCTGGCAGGATGTAACCTGGCTCTGCTGGGAGTTAGAGGTACCTTCTGTGCTCTTCATCTCCTGAGAGGAGGGAGGGTATTATGTCCAGGCCATGGTTGGGGCAAGGAGTGAGGGGCAGAGAAAGCCACACTCTTAAGGGAGGTCACTGCCACGGTGAGGATCGTGATGGTGATGACCCACTACTGCTCTCTGACCCATGTGTGCATGCACAGGAAAATCAGGTTCCCATAGCCCCTGATGAGGGTGCTGGGAAACACAGCCACAAACACACCCTGGGTCCTCCACACAGATTTACTTCATAGGAACGAAGAGAACTAACACAACCAAATGATGAAAATCTGAACATAAAGCTGCTTGGAGAGCCAGATGGGAAAGTACTGGCGTTTCGTATACATTACACCCCATTCTGTCCTTTCTTTTCCTCTCTGTACTGTCTTCATCTCCTAGTGCTGCAGTAACGGCAACACCACAAGTGGGAAATAAAAACACACCTTTATTTGTGTTCTGGAGGCTAAAAGTTCAAAGCAGGGTCTTGGCTGTTGGTTCCTTCCTTGGAAGTAGTCCTGGGTGTTCTTGGAGTCCTTAGCTTGTAGGTGGTCCTCACTTGGTGGCTATCTTTCTCCCTTCTAAGTGTGTGCTTCTATGTCGAATCATTTTTTTTAAACTGGAAAATGATTAGATTTTGAGTCCACTCTACTTGGATATGAATTTGTTAACATAACAAAGAAAACCCTATTTCATTTTCACAGTATCACATCCGCAGGTAAAGGGGGTTGGGATTCCAGTGCATATTTTGAGGGGGTACAATATAATATAATCCACAACAAGTACTATTCATTTAAGTCTTCTCTGTTCAATAAGAAGGAAGGAGAGTAGGAAATATATGGGGAAGAAGAGTAATCGATTTACACACACACAAAAACCGTAGGCCCTGGATTATCAAAATTAACCTTTCTTTTATATAGCAAAATCCATGGGGCCTGAGTCTCACTTCTAAGTGATGAAATTTCTTGGCAGCTACTTTAGACTCCTGGTTGGTGCTGTAGAGTCAGCACTGGACTGCAAACCATGAAGTAGGCAGTTCAAATCTACCTGCTGCTCTTGGGAAACCCTCTAAGGGTCACTATGAGTCAGAATAGACTCCATGGCATGTAATAAAAATGTCGCTAAAGAACAATTTCTCTTTGGAGGACTGCTTTAGACAGAGACACAAGAACTACTATTTTCTTTCAAAGGTATGATCTTTGCATATACTGAATACACTTACTGTGGTGTCTCGAACGAAAAGTACTGAACTGAGAACAAGGTTATGGTTCAAGCCCATAAGTGGCTTCACAGGAGAAAGATGAGGCTTTCTGCTTCCTCAAAGCTTTAAAAAGCCTCTGAAACCCTATACAGGGTCACTATGTGTTGGAACTGACTTAAGGCACTTAACAACAACAACAACAACAAATTTACTACTTCCAAAAAAAGATTTGAAGTGACTGTTTGTCACAAGGGGTCAAACCTTTATGGTTTTGATTACATGTACAAAAGGTGAGAATTGAGGTAATTTTTCTGATAATGAAGGTTAAAAATGTTATCCTCTGAAAACCCAGATCATTGAAACTTATGCCTATGTTGGCTCGAGTCACACGGCTAATAGTGTCAGTTCTGTACCTTGTGGAGGCATGGTCTCACAACAGATATTTAGCCATTTGCATGTTGCAACATCAGCCTGTCTGCACTTCAGTGTTAATAACATACAAGCCAGGCAGCTGGATTGTCATTAAGGACAAATAAATGTGGACTAACTGTAGTCCGGTCCATAGAAGCAGCTCTCAAGAAATCAAATGATGCATTGCACTGGATAAATCTGTTGCAAAAAAAACCCTTCAAAGTATTAAAAGCAAAGATGCCGTTTTGAGGACTAAGGTGCTCCTGATCCAATCCATTGTCTGTTTAGTTGCCTCATGTACATGTGAAAGATGAGCAGTGGAAAAGGAAGAGAGAAGAGTTGATGCGTTTGAATCATGGTGTTGGTGAAGAATACTGACTATAGCATGGCTTTCCAGAAGATCAAGGAACTCTGGTGTTGCAGTGGTTAAAGTTCTCGACTAGCTGAAAGGTTAGCAGTTCAAACCCACCAGCTGCTACAAAGGAGAGAAATGAGGCAGTCTGTTTCCATCAAGATTTCAGTCTTGGGAACCCAAAGGGCAGCTTTACTTTGTCCTATAGAGTTGCCATGTGGTTTGGGTCAGAAGATGGAATAAATTAGTTTTAGAAGAAATACAACCAGAAGACTTCATTTTGCTTATTTTGGGGATCAGGAAAGATCCATCCTTAGGAAAGAATATGCTTGGTAAAGTAGAGTGTCAACAAGACTGAGGGACACCGTCCATGGGATGGATGGATAGACACAGTAGGCCTGACAGTGGACTCTGACAGATAAGGTCCAGGACTGGACAAGGCGTCTTACTGTTAGGCATGAGATCCGCATGAGCTGGAGTTGACTGGAAGACAAGTAATAGCAAATGCAGTTTAATTAGTTTCCTTTGGTGTGATATGAACCCACACACTGAGTGAAAATCTGACTGAGTATATGCAGAATTCCTGGAACTCACGGATTTTTAAGTCTTTAGTTTCTATATTCATTTTTATGGAACCAATCTGGGGAAAAACTAAGAAGCAAAAATTGCTCAGCCCTATAAGCGTGAAAAAAGTGGGTATGGAGGATGAGCAGTTCTCATTTGCTAAATATACACAGCTCCTTCGTCTACGACAGAAATAAGATCTCCGCCAAAGTAGGTCAGATTGGAGCTTGGGCTTTTCAAAAGCCTTGAAAGCTGCACTGTGAATATGCACTTCAAAGCCAGGACCCATTTTTGTGTGCACATTTTGTTCCTGAGAAGTTTTCCATCTGTTCTCATGTCATGGCGGTGTCACAGCGCGCGTCCTCAGACTTGCTGGATTTTTGGCAACTCACATCCATGACTTTCTAAGGTGGCAGGTAGAAGAGATAATTAGGAGACCTTTGGAGCCAGCACAGGGCAGGCATGGAGGGAGGGGGAGACTGCTGGTAACAAATGGGAGGTGAGAGATTCGTGTATGGCGATGTAACTGTTAGCATCTCTTTTATTGGCTGCAGGATGTTGAAAGACAGAAGGTAGTGATGGGAACTTCTTCTCCCAGGTCTTGCATAAAATGAGAACACAGCCAGGTGAGGAGAGCGAAGTTCGGTTCACTCCCTTTGCTGTGGCAGGCCTGTTTTGAATTCAGGATTCTGACAGATTTAAGCCTCTTTTCATCAGTGGCAGTGCAACATGATCTGCCTGTCACTTTGTCAAATGGTATCTCTCTGACTCCTTACTTGAGGCTCTCTACAAGGGGAGGGAAACTTTTTACTAATGTGTCACTCAATCCACCCACCTGGACTCCCACTGTCGCTGAGACTGGCAAAAAGATAAAAAAAGGGGGGGGATTTTATGCAAACTTGAGAAAATGCTTTAAGCCTCCCTCCCATAGGTATGATTTATGGGATGTGACACAATTCTGTAACATTGCTATCAAAGGTTCTAGGTGAGGCAGTGCATAAAGGAACTTTCTGGATCTTTTCCAGCTATAGTGCTCAACTCTGATTTGGAGTTGGGTTTTCTCCTGGGTTGGCTGGCATCAGGGGAAGGTTCAGAGTGCATTAGGAGACATATTTAAGAATCACTTTCCCCTGTTCTTTGAAATGAATCCATGTTTGGTGCAGAACCATTTTCTTTGCTAGTTATATTGTCCAATGCTTGCTAGGTTTGTAACCATGGCATCTCAAGGTAGCACCCAATCTCTATCATTGGAATGCCCCGAATTCCAGGACAATGTCCTATCAGGCCTCTTAAATCAGGGGAAGGAGAAGCCATGCAATAATGAGCTGCTGCTTATCTGGGCTGTGAAGGCTTTCTGGTGGCTCTGATGGAGTACCAAGGAACCAGGTCAGAGAACATGCATTCTAGTCCCAACACTACAGACTCTATGACCATCATGGGCAATTGATTCAAGCTCTTTGAATCTCAGGCACCTTGTCTGTAAGATGAAAAAGTAGAATCAATGATCTCACATCCCACAGAGTGTTGAAATGCATCCATTCCACACGAGTATATAGATTTGGGTGTTCACATACTTACAGAGCTTCGAAGATTGAGAAGTTCTCTAGTTTGAGGGCTATTAAGTTGGGATTTAAGAATTATTAACAAGTTCAAGGACAGACTTCAGAAATTAGAGTCTCTTAAAATTGTATACAGCACTAGAAGTGCCTGTGGCTTTCTTGGGGAGCATTCACAGGTTTAGGCTCTTTCAAAGGAGCCTAAAACCTGGCAATTTTGGTTTGGAAGATTCCTTTAAACATAGCTTTTAGAAGTACCATTTTCTGCTGAAGATGGGTTCCTTGTATGAATTGAATGTACTTGTCATGTCCTGGTGTGGTGCTGCAGGATAATGCACTAGACTGTAAAGCTGATTTGAACCACAAGATTGTTGGTTCAAACCCATCAGCTGCTCTTCAGAACCCCCAGAGTTGGAACCAACTCAAAGACACTTAACAGTATGTTTGTAACTTCTACTTCTAAGAAGATTTGAAATGGCTGTTTTGTTTGTTTTTTTTTTTTTACAAGGGAATAAACCTTTATGGTTTTGGTAATACATACAAAAGTACAGACTAGGACCCACTGTGCTGGTCCAAGTCTCCCATTGCCCCCATTGTATGTGGTGATGGTGGTTATGTGCCATGGAGTCGGTTCCAACTCATAGCGACCTGGTACTGGGTTTCCGAGGAAAACTTTATGGGAGCAGAAATCTTTACGGGAGCAGAAAGCCTCATCTGTCTCCAGCAGAACAGCTGGTAGTTTCAAACTGCTGACCCTGAGGTTAGCAGCCCAATTTATAACCACTACACAATCAGAGCTCCCATTGTGTAGTGAGAGGAAAAATAGGGTGAGAAAGTAAACAGCTTGCATGGCTACTTGATGGCTGTCTTAGGTTGGATTCTCTAGAGAAGCAAAATCAGTGATATATATATATATATATATATATATATATATATATATATTATATTACTGATTGAACTCAAGATTGGCAGGTTAGATATCGGGCTGCTGACTCACAAGCAGCAGACGTTAATGAATCCCAAGATTGCCAGACAATATAGCAGGCTGCTGGCTCAAGTCCCAAGAATCACAGGTCAGATAAGGAGAGCTAGATGCAGGATCTGGAACCAGAAAATGGCTCGAGAGCTTTGCAAGATTGTCCATATATATTCCATGCAGGTCACACCCTTGAGGAAACTCTCTTTCAACTGATTGGCTGCTCATAGCATATCTCATCATGGCGGATGGCTACATCATAACTGGCAAAGCAGAGATTTATGGTCTATTCAACATGATGTACATCCTTAACCATCACAGTGGGCAAGCCAGTTCCCTCAGTCACATCATGGCTAACTTCTTTTATGCTGGGGGTGGTAGAAGCTTCCACAGTGACCAGGGCTCACAAGAGTCAGGCTGGATACTTCTGAGAAGAGGTCCCAAAGGTCTGTTGCAGCACATTGCCACAATGTCACAATCAGCACCCAACATGACTCAGATCATGCCACGTAGCCAGTTTGTTCCAAAACCAGGACAAAAGCTTGGATCTCCTAGCCACCAGTCCAGCACTGTTTACACTGATATAACTTTTCTTTCAAAGACATTAAATCAAGATCTTACTCAAGATACATATAGATTTAGATCTACTGTAGATATAGTTATATCTCTTTTAACTTTTCATTTATTTTTTTTGGTCTTCACTACCTGGATGGTTTATATTTAGGAAAGGTGTGTGACAGGGTTATATTCTTTCACCATATCTATTCAATTTTATGCTGAACAAATAATCTGAGAAACTGGATTATATGAAGAAAACTGTGGCATCAGGATTGGAGGAAGACTCATTAACAACCTGTGATACGGAGATAATACAACCTTGCTTGCTGAAATGAAAAGGAGTTAAAATACTTACTGGTAAAGATCGAAGACCAGTCTTTGGTATGGGTTGCACCTCAATGTAAAGAAAACAAAAATTCTCACAACTGGACCAATAAACAACATCCATATAAATGAAGAAAAGATTGAAGTTGTTGAAGACTTAATTTTGTTTGCATCAACCATCAACACTCATGTAAGCAGCAATCAAGAAATCAAATGATGTATGGCATTATGAAATTCTACTGCACCTCTTTAAAGTATTGAAGAGCAATGATGTCAGTTGGAAGACTAAGATGTGCCTGATCCAAGCCACGGCATTTCATTAACCTCATCCGCATGTAAAAGTTGCACAGTGAATAAGGAAGACCATAGATGAATTGATGCATTTGAGTTATGGTGTTGGAAAGGAATATTAAAAGTATCATGGATTGCCAAAAGATTACAAACCATTCTGTGTTGGAAGAAGTATAGCCAGAATGTTCCTTGAAAGCCAGGATGGCCAGATTTCGTCTATCATACTTTGGACATATTATCAGAAGGAACCAATTCCTGCAAAAGGATATCATTTTTGGTAAAGTGAAGGGTCAGAGAAAAAGAGGAAGGCCCCCAATGAGATGGCTTGGTAAAGTGGCAGCAGCAATGGGCTCAAACATAGCAATGATTGCGAGTTTGGCACAGGACCAGGCATTGTTTCATTCTTTTGTGCTAGTAGAGTTGTCATGAGTTGATACCAACTTGATGGCACCTAACAACAACAACAAATACAACACCTGGCTAGGTCTATAGAGGGTAGAAGTAATGTGGCAATCCAAGAAGAGATAGGTCAAGTGAGAACCATGAATGACTAGGCTGAGTTTTGCCTCATCATTAATTAGAAGGAAATGTCATCTAAGGAGAGGAAAAAAATAAGAGAAAGAACTAAAATCAGAGTAGAAAACAGTGCAGTTTGTTTCTACAGTAATAACAAATTGAGGTAGGTAGTTCAGATACTGGAGGATGAAATGTGAATCTTCTTATTGAATTCATCTAGGACAGGAAGGTGATTTTATGGTATAAAGCTCATCTCTTGGATTACTTCACTTGTATGAGATTTTCTAATTCCATTGAAGCATGGTATTTTTATGAGAAGTGCAGACAAGAAGGGCCAGAATCTCTGTTTTGATGACTCTTACTTTTCTTGATGTTATTTCTCTATCTAATTGTATTTGTGGACGTGGATTTAATACACTAGATAACTGTAATTCTTTACTTCCCATTTTACAAGTATCAATAATAGGGCAGGGCCCTGGTTGCTAATCCAATGGTTGGAGGTTTGATTCCACCCCATGGTTCTGTGGGACAAAGATCTGGTGATCTGATTCTGTAAAGATGATAGCTTAGAAAACCCTATAGGATAGTTGTACTCTGTTACATGGGATGGTTATGAGTCAAAATCAACCTGATGGATTAACATCAACAGCAACAGCAACTGTAAGACCACCATTATAAAGCCACCATTTTCTGTTTCATTCTAACCCTGTTGTTTTTGTTAAGTACGGTTGAGTCCTAGACCCTATTTATCTGCATTTGAAAGATAAATTTTAGGCTGAATTTGAGAGGCCAGGAAGAATGCTAGGAAGAGTTCTGGCTGTAGAGCTAGAGCCTGCAGATTTTAATGTTGGCTGCCCCACTACTTTGGATGTCTGTCCATCTTATTCCTCCTGCATTGGAAGTACCCCTCCAATCTCTACTGAAGGGTGGTCTAGATGATCCAGATAGCCTGATCACAAAAGATCATACTCTGCTCAATTGAAATCCAACTCCATGAGGAGCCAATCTATTCTTAATTTACAGGATTTGAGGAGACACAGACCTGTTGTTAGAAGGTGTTGGATTTTGAAGCTTGAAGTCATCTATAGATGGAATCAGATTTTGCTACCATGGCAACTTAAAGCTACACATGAGCTGAAGTCAGGAGGGACAAAAATTAAGAACTTGGCAGATGTGAGGAGGGAGCCAATGTGCAGAAGAAGGTAGAGAAAAGGGGCTTCTGGCTTTCCATTTCTTATACAACCCTGACTGGATTCTGTGAGAATTCCCCATGCTCTCCTAATAAATTCTCCTTTACTTAGTTAAGCTAGCTGGAGCAGGTCTCTCTTTATTGCAACCCCAAATTCCCTTACTAAGACATTGTGTGACCTTAGTCTAGCCACTGGGCTTCTTTGGTCTTAGTTTCATCATGGATGAAATGAGAGAGTTGAGTTAGATAACTCCTCGTATGAAGTGTAAGAACCACAGGGTGCTTGGTAACACTGCCCTTCTCTTTGTCTTGTGTCAGCTGACTTTCATGATGGAATTAGTCCAGGGGACCTTCCAGTGCCCACCAAGGTAATGTCCAAAGAGGACACATAATCTTGACTGGAGGAGAGGGACTTTCTCTGCCAAAGTGGTCTGTGATTGGTTAAAAGAATGACTTTCTCATATTAGTCTCATTTCTGATTCTCCAGAGGATGGAGGCAGGATGAGAAAGATGTTAGCAGCTCCTGAGTATTCTCACACCAAATGATTTGTATATGGTAAGCGCAGCCTTGTTGGTTGTACATCAATTTGATGGACTAACTGTGGAGCAGTAATTAAGCCAAAGAGCACATTGAGAAGTACTTATTGCTATTTGCTGTCTGTTCATTCCCCAGAGTCCTACCATAAATAGAACCACAAGTTTAATTAATATCTGCAGGTCTGATTACCCATTTAGGATAGGCTGTAGTGGACCAGAGATTAAACTTTCAAACACATCCTCCTGAGTGATGTTGAAAGTATGTGTTTACCTGTAGCAGGTCTGCTGAGTCCTTGGGTGGGGCAGTCAACAGAGGTAGCCCCATAACCTGGCCATCCAGGTGAATGGGACTACCCCTTCAATATTTCAGTCAAGAGATCAGACAACGTATTGCACTGGGCAACTCTGCTGCACAGGAACTTTTTAAAGTATTGAAGAGCAGAGATGTCA
>NW_006408635.1:5211137-5222615 GCF_000296735.1 Chrysochloris asiatica | reverse complement strand
ATTGATGGACTCAAGTGTGGCAGCGGTAGTGAGGTTGGCCCAGGATCGGACATTGTTTCGTTCTGCTGTGCATGGGGTCTCTATGAGTTGGTTCCTACTCAATGGCACCTGACAACAACAACAACTCTCCAGCAGACCTTGGTACTTTCTTTATCCTTCTCTGGTGCTTTGAACATGGTGCCACGTTTCTCCTGGCACATGTGAAGCTGCTGATCCTTCTCCACTTATCTCAAATCTCATTTCCACAAGGATGAAGCTGGTAGAGAGGTCTGCTGAGACAGCCTCATCCGTGGAGCAGAAGCAAGAGTCTTGAGCATTGCATTCTGGTCCTTCAGGATTATAACTCTGTACTTTCTACACAGTTATTTTGTAAACCTAAAAGTGTGTTAAATAATAAATGTGTGTGTATGTTTATGTACGTTCTTGCTGTTGTTGTTAAGTGCTGTTGAGTTAGTTGCGACTCACAGTGACCCTGTATAGTGTTTTTGAGGCTTTAAATCATAGCAGGAATAGAAAGCTTAATCTCTCTCCTGCAGAGCAGTCAGTGTTTTCAAATTGTGGACCTTGTGGTTTGCAGTAAAGTGTATACGGTATGGATCCAATGCACTCCCATACACACACACATGCACATATATGTTGTTGTTGTTAAGTGCCATTAAGTTGATTATGACTCATAGAGACCCTGTATAAAGTTTCCAAGGAGCAGCTGGTGGGTTTGAACCACCAACTTGCCATTAAGAGTCTAGTGCTTACACTACAATGCCACAGCCCTGGTGTGGTGCTGTAGGATAAGCACTGGATCACAAGGTTGGTTCAAATTGCAAGGTTGGTAGTTCAAACTTACCAGCTTATCCTTGGAAACCATATATAGGGTAGCTATGAATTAGAACTGACTCAATGACACTTAACAACAACATATCTGTATATCTGTAAGTTTATATACATATAAAAAGTGAATATATATATATATAATGTGTATACTTATACATATGTGTATATATAATGCATAATTTATACACACATATAATATATATTATATAAAGGAGCTCTGGTAGCGTAGTGGTTACGAATCGGGCTGCGAACCTTAAGGTCAGCGGTTCGAAACTACCAGCCGCTCCGCGGGAGAAAGATGAGGCTTTCTACTCCCGTAAAGATTTACACCCTCGGAAACCCTGTACAGGGTCGCTATGGGTCGGAACCGACTCGACGGCACTTAACAACAACAAATAATATATATACACATATAATGTAAATGTATATCTATCTATCTATCTACCTAGTTCTTATTGCTGTTGTTGGGTGCCATAGAGTCGGTACCGACTCATAACAACCCTATGCACAACAAAACAAAACACTGCCCAGTAGTTCTGGTCTATCCTCACAATTATTGCCATGCTAGAGCCCATTGATGCTGCCGCTTTGCCAATCCTCCATCTCACTGGAGGTCTTCCCCTCTTTTTCTGATCCTCCACTTTAACAAACATGATTTCCATCTCCAGTGACTGGTCCCTTCTGACAATATGTCTGAAGAATGAGAGATGAAGTCTGGCCATGCTGGCATCCAAGGAGCACTCTGTCTGCATTTCTTCCAACACAAATCTGTTTGTTCCTTTGGCAGCTCATGGTACTTTCAATATTCTCCTCCAACACCATAACTAAATGCATCAATTCTTCTATAATCTTCCTTATCCACTGTTCAACTCTTGCATGCAGATGAGGTTACTGAAAATACCATGGCTTGTGTCAGGCATACCTTAGTCCTCAAGCTGACATCTTTGCTCTTCAACACTTTAAAAAGTTCTTGTACAGCAGATTTGCCTAATGCAATACGTTGTTTGATTTCTTGACGGCTGTTTTCATGAGTGTTGATGGTTGATCCAAGAAAAACGAAGTCTTTGACAACTTCAGTCATTTCTCCGTTGATAAAAATGTTGTTTATTGGTCCAGTGGTGAGCATTTTTGTTTTGTTTACATTGAGATGTAATCCATACCAAAGGCTATGGTCTTTGATCTTCATCAGTATTTTAAGTCCTATTCACTTTCAGCAAGTAAGGTTGTATAATTTCTATATCGTAGGTTGTTAATGAGTCTTCCTCCAATACTGATATCACGTTTTTCTTCATTGACTCCAACTTCTCAGACTATTTGCTCAGCATAGAGGTTGAATAGATATGATGAAAGAATATATCCCTGTCGCACAATTTTCCCAATTTTAAACCATTCAGTGTTCCCATGTTCTGTTTGCCTTGTTCTTTGACAATTCCTTCAATGCACCTTGGACTTCCTCCTTCAGTATTATTGGTTCTTGATCAATGCTACCTCCTGAAAAGGTTGAACATCAACCATTTCCTTTTGGTACAGTGACTCTGCATATTCCTTCCACCTTCTTTTTATGCTTTCTGCAACATTCAATAGTTTTTCTAGAGAATCCTTCAGTAATGAAAGTCGAGGTTTGAATTGTTTCTTCAGTTCCCTCAGCTTGAGGAATGCTGAACCTGCTATTCTCTTTTGGTTTTCTAATTCCAGATATTTGCACATTTCATTAAAATATTTGACTTTGTCTTCTTGAGCTGATCTTTGTATTTTCTGTTAGCTCTTGTACCTTATCATTTCTTCCTTTTGCTTTAGCATCTCTACACTGAAGAGCAAGTTTCAGTTTCAGAGTCTCTTTTGACATACATTTTGATCTTTTCCTTCTTTCATGTCTTCTTAATGACTTTTTGCTTTTTACCTATATGATGTTTTTGATGTCATCCCACAACTCTTCTGGTCTTTAGTGTCTAATGTATCAAATCTGTTCTTTAAATGATCTCTAAATTCAGGTGGGATATATTCAATGTCATATTATGGCTTTCGTGGACTTGTTTTCATTTTCTTTAGCTTCAGTCTAAATTTGCATATGAGCAATTGATGGTCTGTTCCACAATCTGCCTCTGGCCTTGTTTTGACCAATGATATGGAGCTTTTCCATTGTCTCTTTCCACAGATGTATTCAATTCGAATTTTGTGTATTTCATTTGGTGAGATCCATGTGTATAGTCATCACTTATGCTATTTAAAAAAGGTATCTGAAATGAACAAATCATTGGTTTTGCAGAATTCTATCACCAAGTATATTTCCAGCATCATTTCTATCACCAAGGCCATATTTTCCAACTATTGATCCTTCCTCTTTGTTTCCAACCTTTGCATTCCAGTTGCCAGTGATTATCAATATATCTTTATTGGATGTTCGATCAATTTCAGATTGAAGAAGTTGGTAGAAATTGTTTATTTCATTCTTACTGTCTTTAGAGGTTGATGCATAAATTTGAATTATTAATAGTGGTATTGAGTGGTCTTCCCTGTAGATGCATGGATACTATCCTATCAGAGACAGCATTGGTACCTCATAACTGATGTTGATATGTTCTTTTTGACGATGAATGCAACACCATTCCACTTCAATTTGTCATTCCTGGAATAGCAAACCATGTGGTTGTTAGATTCAAAATGGCAGATGCCAGTCCATTTCAGCTCACTAATGCCTAATATAACTATGTTCATGCATTCCATTTAATTTTTGACAATTTCCGATTTTCCTACATTCAATATTCATACATTCCATGTTCTGATTACTAATGGATGGTTTACAGTTATTTCTCTTCATCTTGAGTCGTGCCCCATCAGCAAATGAAGATCCTGAGGGCTTTACTCTAGTTGCATCAACATGGCCAACTCTCCTTTGAGGAGGCAGCTCTTCCTCAGTCACACTTTCAGTGCCTTCCAACCTGAGGAGCGCATTTTCTGGCACTCTATCTGACAGTGTTTCTCTGCTATTCATAAGGTTTTTGGTGAATAAATATTCGGAAATAGTTCTTCTCTCCTTCTTCATCTGGAAGCTCATCTGAAACCTGTCCACTATGGGTGACCCTGATGTTATTTAAAATATCCATGGTCTAGCTTCCAGAATCATGGCAGCTCACAAGCCACCATAGTACAACAAACCGACAGACGAGAGTTATATATAGCTATACACACACACACACACACACACACACACACACACACATTCTGGTAGTGTAGTGATTATGAATCGGGCTGCAAACCTCAAGGTCGGAAGTTCAAAACTACCAGCTGTTCCACAGGAGAAAGATGAGGATTTCTGCTCCCGTAAAGATTGGCAGCCTCAGAAACCCTATAAAGGGTCGCTATGAGTCAGAATCAACTCTACGGCACATAACAGCATATATATAGATATATACATATCTATCTATCTAACTATATCTATCTATCTATCTATCTATCTATCTATCTATCTATCTATCTATAAAATCAGGAGTCCTGGAGTCCTGGTGTGGCACTGTGGGGTTAATACGCTGAACTGCAAAGTCGGTTTGAACTGCAAGTTCGAAAGTTCAAGCTTACCCGCCACTCCTTGGGAACCCTATACAGAGTTGCTATGGGTCAGATCCAACTCAATGGCAGTTAACAACAACAACTATATATGTATATATGGAGCTCTGCTACCGAATTGGTTACAAACTGGACTGCTAACCTCAAGGTCAGCGGTTTGAAACTGCCAGCTGTTCTGAGGGAGAAAGATGAGACTTTCTGCTTCTGTAAAGATTCACAGCCTCGGAAACCCTGTATGACTCCATGGCACACCGCCACCATCTATCTATCTATCTATCTATCTATCTATCTATCTATCTATCTATCTATCTATCTTTGTTGTTGTTATTGTTGTTAAGTGCCGTTGAGTTGGTTTTGACCTATATCAACCCTGTATAGGGTTTCCAAGGAGCAGCTGGTGAGCTTGAACCACCGACCTTGCAATTCAAATGGTTTTGCAGTCTGGCGTATTAACCCACAGCGCCACACCATGACTCTCTCTCTGTCACTCTCTATACACACACACACACACACACACACAAGCACATACACACACACACACGCACACACACACAAGCACATACACACACACGCACACACACAAGCACATACACACACAAGCACATACACACACACAAGCACATACACACACACAAGCACATAACACACACACAAGCACATACACACACACACAAGCACAAAACACACACACAAGCACATAACACACACACACAAGCACATACACACACACAAGCACATGCACACACACAAGCACACACACACACATGCACACACACACAAGCACATACACACAAGCACATAACACACACACACAAGCACATAACACACACACAAGCACACACACACACACAAGCACATACACACACACACAAGCACATACACACACAAGCACATAACACACACACACAAGCATATAACACACACACACAAGCATATAACACACACACACACAAGCATATACACACACACAAGCACATAACACACACACACAAGCACATACACACACACAAGCACATACACACACATGCACACACACATGCACACACACACATACACACACACACACACAAGCACATAACACAAGAGGACTTGAAAAGTTCCTTGAAAAATTCCATTACTATTTACTTCCATTTTTTTCACAAACATTTTGAAGCACTTTTGTATGTATATATGTGTGTGTGTTTGTGTGCGTGTTGTTCTTAAGTGCCTTCTAGTTGGTGCTGACTCATAATGACCCTGTATAGGATTTCTGGAGTCCTGGTATAGCTCTGCGGGTTAATTTGCTGGACTGGAAGGTCAGTTGAAACTGCAAGGTTGGCGGTTCAAACTCACACTGGCCGCTCCTTGGAAACCCTATACAGGGTTGCTATGAGTTGAACTGACTCAATGGCACTTAGCAACAATATGGATGAGCCACTGGTGGGTTTGAACCACCGACATTATGGTTAGCAGTCCTATGGTTAGCAGTCTGGTGCTTATCCTACAGCATCACACCAGGACCCCTTTGCACATATGTATATGACTACATAAGTGAATGGAGAGCAACAAATAATAAAGAAGCAAGAAGGAAACAAGGTGTTAAAACTTCAGATGGTGGATCAATAGTCCCAGTGTAAACACACAAGCATGGTAGAGGCATTAACAGTGGCAATATTTAATAACTCAGTCCCTTGCTGGGCCTGGCTTGATTTTCATTTAGGGATCATGCCATGTGTAATAAAGCCAGAGAAGAGAGATCAGGCCACATCCTGTGCTGGGTGAGAAATGTTTGACATTCTGCAGGAAATGCTGCCTTTTCAGTCAACAACTAGAGCTGAGTTGCAGATAGGAAGTCTCTGGACCAAGCAGTGTTTATGTTTATGTCTTACAAGGGCTTAATTAGTGTGGAGAAATTACTTAGGAACAATAAGATGTGAAGGAAGATTTCCATGAATTCCATAGCAAAAAAAAAAAGAAGAAGAAGAAAATATGTTAGAACATTTGTAACTACATTGAATATTTTTGAAACACTTTCAAAAATGAGTTAGTATTAAAATACTCTGAAATAATGAGATTGCATTAAGATATGATCTCATTATTTGAAAGTGGTTTTTTTGGTTTATCATAATAAAGTGACATAAATAGGAATCTATGTGTTTGTTAGATCTAGCTGCAAAAAAAATTTACTGATGTATCTCTGTAAACTAAGCTCATTAAATTGAGACAAGGAATCTTTGGTAGTGACTCAAAGCCATTTCTAAATTCCAAACTAGATTTCAGATACTGAATCAATAACAAGTTTATGCTAACCATTTTTTTTTACTGACTTTCCAAGGAAGCTAGCAAGTATTCTTACATCATTCTGTGTCCAGTTTCCCCAGAACAAGTGGGATCTTATGGCTGTATAAAGGAACAAGTGGCCCCTGTTAATATCGTAATGAAATATACTAGTTGGAGAGATATTGCTAACTGTTTGGAATTAGTCAGCCAACTGGCTCAGGCATTTTGAAGTAGGGGCTAGAGGGTGGGCGAGGTTATGGCTATTTCAGTGTTTCTTTTCTTAAGAAATCAGATCAATGCATGGTTGATACAGTTGAGTGTCACATAATCAATTGAAAAATTAAGGAGAAAAGGAGAAAAAAATACCTTGATTGTGTTGTAGCAATATAGTCTCATTATGTAGATGTGGTCTGAGTCGACACAAGCAAATGTAGTGAAAAGAGAAGAGGAAAATTGAGGCAATTTCCTGAATTATTCAAGGAAAAAAGTTTTCCTTGTCTCAATTATTCATACAGTACTTTTCTTTGAAAGTGAAGAGAGCGGGGGGAAGGGGAGGGAGCGAAGAAAGAAAAGTTGATTGCTTTAATTCTCCACTTCATTTTGTAGATTAAGGCACATCTATAGACATTATTACTCATCCCTGTATACTGCAGTTTATTTCTTGACATAATATTTCTTCGCTATTTTGTGTATGTGCAGATTTTATCCGCCCCACGTTTTTCTCTAGTTAGAGGGTGAGAACTTGAACTGACACTATTATTATTATTTTTTTGCCATAAATAGGTGGCCTATAAAAAGACTAATTTCCCAGTAATCTAACGTATTCCAAACATTCCACCCACAAGTCAGCAAGTTAGGGGAAAATAGAATTCTGCCTCAAGATGTAAGTCATAATTATCATCTAAGGATCTCTTTTACTTTGAGTCGTCTTGTTGGAGGGAAGTTTCAGTATTTGAACCTAGAGAGAAAATTTCTAACAAAAGACTCAAAAGCTCACCTGCTCGGTCCACTATGCATGAGGTTTAGGTTGAACATGGCAAGCTGGAGCCATAGATGATTGCTGTTAGCTTCCCTCCATTCAGTTCCCAACTCATGGTGACCCCTGCATGACACGATCAGACGCTATGATCCATAGGGTTTTCCACTGGCTGATTTTTGTAAGTATATTTTGAGGCCTTCTTTCCTAGTTTCACTAAGTCCGGAACTCCACCAAGTCCTGTACGTCTCAGCTACGAGAATATTTGTAACTGTGTTGGGTGGTGGTTTTGTGTGTGGTGCACTGGCTGCGAATTGAGTTTGAGTCTTCTGCATATTAGGGTTACCATTCATTTTGCTGCTACTTGCTGTTGAACCAATTCCAATTTATGATGACCCCCATGGTTCTCAGAATCCTGGTGTGGCACTGTAGGATAAGCACTGGACTACTAAATACAAGGTCAATGGTTCAAACCCACCAGCCACTCCTTAGTAACCTCATACAGCATCGCTATGAGTCTGAACTGACTCAATGGCACACAACACAATAGCAACAACAACAAAAAGTTCACAGAATTGACTTGCTCTATTCTTGGTTTTCTTCACTGTAACCTAACAGATGCAAATCACCAAGCTTTTATTTTTACTGATTTGAACTACCAACCTTTGGAGTCCTGGTGTGACAATGCAGGATAACAATGATTTTGAGGATGGTGAAGGTTCTGTTCTATGTAGGCTTGTTGTGTGTTGAGTTGACTTGAGAACACTTATCAACAAGACCATAACAACGTACAAACAACCACAGTAGGACAACCTGAGAGATGGATGGTAGATGTCCTACTTAGAGCAGGAAGTCTTAGTGTTAGTGACTATGACATAGTTGTGTTTTGTTGGCTGTGAGGAAACTCAGGGAAAACTTTCTCACACTAAAAAGGGTGTGTTGGTAGCAGCTGACTCACTTTAAGCTCATAAAATGGTGCCGTTTCTGGGTACTTGCTAATATCCTAATTTCTGCTCCTCACCTCAAAATTTCTGATGGATAAGGTCCTGGACTCTAGCTTTTTAAATGTATCTTTTCTTGAAAACTACTAAATTAAACAAGAGGAGGAATTGGTGATTCCATGGTAGAATTCTCACCTTTCATGCTGGAGACCAGGAGTGCTGGGGTTCTGAATGTTAAGTACTGGGTTGCAAATCACAATATCAGTGGTTTGAGCCTATAGCTGCTCTGCAGGAATAAAGATGAGGTTTTCTGCTTCCACAGGGTTGTACAGCTCCAGAAACCCTATATTGGGTGACTGAGTCAGAACCGATTTGATGGCACTTTACAACAACAACAATGCCAGAGACCGCATTCAATTCCTGGCCAATGCACTTTACATCTAGTCATCTGTCAGTGGAAGCTTATGTGTTGCTATGATTGTTGTGATGTTGAACAGGTTTAAGTGATGCTTCTATAAACTAAGATGGATCTACTGATGATTTACTTCCGAAAATCAACCATTGAAAATCCTATGGCTTACAGTGGTCCTGCCTTGTGTGTGGGATCTTCATGAGCCATAACTGACTGGAAGGCAGCTGAAAACAACACATTAAACTGGGAATTCTTTCATGACACGAATCAGGTATTACTTGATATGCGCTGCATTCTGTTGCTCAGTCTCTTCACAGTACATGTTGAATGAATCTCTTAATTATTGCACTGAAATAACAATGAGGAAAATGATAAGGTGATATTTAAGTAATTTTACAGTAATAACTGTGATTTTTGTGCAAACTGTAGAATTATATAAACATCATCTTTGTCGGTTTTTGAGAAATTAGAAAATTACCCATAAAAATATACTCTAACACCTTGGTGACTATGTTAAGCATAAGTGTGTTTTAGGCTAGTGTGGAAATGGCTCATGAAGACTTGCTTCCAAACATTCTTCTTTATGCTAAAAATGCATTTTCTGTATAACTAGAAGAAACCGAGGTGTTTATCCATTTGTCAGTGAATGAGACATACTGAGTGCTGGCAAGCAGTACCTGACAGATTAAAATCCTGACTGTGCTCTTCGAATACTTCTAACAAAGGGGTGAAATAATCCTGACAAGTAGAATAAAGCAACAGAACCTATGGTGCCAGGGACCTAGAACCTAGCTGCCTGCATTTCCTCTCACTGTCTTTCTAGTGCATATTCTAGAGTAGAAGGGGTGAACTTCCGGCCAGCAGAAACATTTGGTCTGGCCCTGCCAAGGCAATCACAGTTCCAGCCATCACTTTGTTGTTGTTAAGTGCTGTTGAGTGGGTTCTAACTCATAGCCGCCTTTTATAGGGTTTTGGAGGAGTGGTTGGTCAGTTTGAACTGCCGACCTTGTGGTTCACAGTCAAGTGCTGATCCTATAGCACTACACCAGGAGTCCAGCTGTCACAGTAGGGGTGAGTTAATAAAATGTTTGACCCAATATAGTGGGCTAAATTTTAAGTTGACAATTTTGTATAGCCCTTGAATGATGCTATAAATATCCAAATGGCCCTTGGCAGAAAAAAGGTTCCCCACCCCTGCTCTAGTATCTAATTCCAGAGCAGACTACCAATGGCAGCTTCCCCATGAAGGAGGAAAGGAATCTACCACAAGAGTGTCCTTAGACTTTATCCCACACCAGACTGTGTAATCTTGAATTTCTAATCTGATGTTTTAAGATTTTTCAGAAAAACAGAACCAGTGCGATGAGGTGGACCCTGGCATATGGTGGCCCTATATGTCTCAGAGTAGACCTGTGCTCCATAGCATCTCAAATGCTGATTTTTCAGAAGTAGATCACTCAGCTTTCCTTTTGAGAGGTACCTCTGAATACACTTGACTCCAAATTTTTGGTTACCAGCTGAGTGCATTAACATTTGCACTTTCCAGGAACTTCAAGATTTCACATTGTTGTTGTAAGGACCATTGAGTCAGCTCCAACTCCTAACAGCCCTGTATAGGGTTTCTGAGACTGGAAAGCTTTATGAGAGCAGAACACTTCATCTTTTTCTCATGCAGTGGCCACTGAGTACAAACATCTGACCGTAGGGTTAGCAGTTCTTTGCTTATCTTACAGAACCACCACACTCCCAAGATTTTAAATAGAAATATTCAAAATTTACAATTTAAAATTTTACACAAACACACACATACTTTGTTGTTTTGTTAAGTGCCATCAAGTTGGGTTCGACTCATAACAATCCTGTATAGGGTTTCCAAGGAGCAGCTGGTAAGTTCGAACTGCTGACCTTGTTATTCAAACTGATCTTTGCAGTCCAGCGCTTGACTACACAGTGCCACACACATATATACTGTTGCTGTTGGTGTTAAGTGCCGTTGAGTCAATTCCGACCCATAGAGACCCTGTATAGGGTTTCTAGAGTGGCTGGTGAGCTTGAACCGCTGACTTTGTGGTGTAAACATCTTTACTGTCCAGCATATTAACCCACTGTGCCACACCAGGACTCTACATATATACTATGGGACTTCAAAACGTTCCTGGTAAAACAGAATGAAAAGAAAATGGGATTTTTCCATGAACTTTTTGAAGC
This sequence comes from Chrysochloris asiatica, assembly GCF_000296735.1. Classification (NCBI taxonomy): domain Eukaryota; kingdom Metazoa; phylum Chordata; class Mammalia; order Afrosoricida; family Chrysochloridae; genus Chrysochloris; species Chrysochloris asiatica. The sequence continues at coordinate 5,211,424 of NW_006408635.1, read as the reverse complement.
CCTCTTATACATATTTTGTTGTTGTTGACAGGTGCCATAGAGTCAGTACCAACTCATAGTGACCCTATGCACAACAGAACAAAACACTGCCTGATCCTGGGCCAACCTCACAATTGTTGCCACACTTGAGCCCGTTGATGCTGCCACTTTGCCAATCCATCTCTCTGGGGGGTCTTTCTCTTTTTCTCTGACCCTCCACTTTACCAAACTTGATATCCTTCTCCAGTGACTGGTCCCTCCTGACAATATGTCTGAAATATGAGAGACGAAGTTTGGCCATCCTGGCC
>NW_006408635.1:5179968-5209552 GCF_000296735.1 Chrysochloris asiatica | reverse complement strand
TATAGATTTATATGAAGGAGCTCTAATTGCACAGTAGTTACAAATCGGACTATGAACGATTCAGGCTGCTCAAGGCCAGCAGTTCAAAACTACCAGCCATTCTGCAGAAGAAAGATGAAGCATTCTGCTCCTGTAAAGATTTACAGCCTTGGAAACCCTGTACAGGGTCGCTATGAGTTGGAACCGACTCCATGGCACATCATCATCACCACCAGTGTTTAGTGCGGGAGTCCTGGTGTGTCATTGTGGGTTAATGCACTGGACTGTCACGTCAGTTTGAACCACAAGTTTATCAGGCACTCCTCAGAAATGCTATACAGGGTCACTATGAGTCATAATCAACTTGACAGCACTTAACAACAACAACAACAATCTTTAGTGGGAGTTTTGGTGTGGTGCTGTGGGTTAATATGATGGATGGAAAATTCAGTTTGATCTGCAAGGTCAGTGGTTCAAGCTTACTAGTCGCTCCTTGGAAACCCTGTACAGGGTCACTATGTGTTAGAATCGACTCGACGGCACAAATGTTGTTGTTGTTTTTGAGTGCCATTGATTCAGTTACGACTCATAGTGACCCTGTAGAGGATTTCCAAGGAATGACTGGTGAACTTGAACCACCAACCTTGTGATTCAAATGACTTTGCAGTCTGTCACATTAACCCAGATCGCGCGCACACACACACACACACACACACACACACACACACACACACACGGAGTCCTGGTGTGATGCTGTAGGATAAGCACTTGACCACAGGTCTGGTTGAGCTGCAAGGCTGGTGGTTCAAACTTACCAGCTGCTCCTCAGAAATTCTATATCAGGTCTCTATGAGTCGGAACTGACTCAATAGCACTCAACAACAACAACAATGCACGTATATACATATTTAAAGGAATTGACTCATGTGAATGTGGGGGCAGGAGGACTTGCAAGTTGAAAATTTGTAGGTCAGGGGACAGATTGGAGACTTCTGCTGGCTTGTGTCCCCAAATCCATAGGTTAGGTGACCAAAGGAAAGAAGAGTGAAGTTCTGACAGAATGTCTCTTCATCGTCTGAAGGGAGACTACACGCAAGGAAAATTCTTTTTTCACTTTTAGGCTTTCAATTGGTTAGAGAAAGACCAATTTGCTTTGCTCAAGGCCAACTGATTTGATCACTTCATAACAGCAGCTACACTACTGTTTGACCAAACAACTGGGTACCATAGTCAAACTAATTTAATCCACAAAATTAGCCATTATGCATATCTTTTGCAGATTTCCTCCACATGACTGCATAAAGGGGTGCCAGCACCTTTATCTCTGCAATCCTGCCCTCGAGCCTTCCTCTCATCTCCCAAAGTAGTGCCAACTACAGTAGGAATGAGCCTGTTATATACCACCACTCAGCTACCCATTCACAAGGCAAAGGAGACCTAGGTAATCAATTCAATCAGCCCCCAAGTTGCCTATTAATCAGTTGAAATTTTACCCAACCTAAACTTTTCAATGTTGGTTCAAATTCATAGTGTCCCTACATATAAGGTTTCTAAGGAACAGCTGACGGGTTAATAGTCCAGTGCTTATTATACAGAGCTATAACAGGACTCCAAAACTTTCATTGGTGGTGGTTATGTGCCAAGGAGATGGTTCCAACTCATAGTCGACCCTGCAAGGGTTTCTGAGGCTATAAATCTTTACAGAGCACATAGCCTCATCTTTCTCCTGCGGAACAGCTGGTATTTTCAAACTGCCGACCTTAAGGTTCACAACCCGATTCGTAACCACTATGCTACCAGAGCTCCTTATCATCAAAAGTCTTTTCTATCTGATTCTCTGGCTTGGTGGTTTGCTATTGAATGAACATGCATTGGAAGGTCAGGGGGTGGTCCTGCATTATTGCTAAGGGTTCTTGGGTGAAGTTTTCTTTCTCCTCCTTGGATAGGGATCACTACCCCTGCTTTTTGCTTAGTCCTTACTATGTGCCAGTCTGTGCTAAGCACTTTATACGTATTAGTTTGAACCAAACTAATTGCTATTTTTATTGGTGAAAAGCAAAGACCAACATTCTCTTATGATTTAACATCACCTTGAATAATCTTTGAAGTAACTCTTTTCAGATGAGTATTATTGCCCTGGTTTTTTATATTAGAAAAGTTGAGCCTCAGAGCAATTAAGATGGCACAGACAGAATATGCAGCCTGTAACGAATCTCTGGTCTGTCATCTGTCAAAACCGTATTGTTCCACCACCGTCTCAGATGAGCACCTTGCACGAATCAAGCTGTGCCCATCATCTGAATAATTCTGGCACCAAATACATAGTGCCAGTCTCAAATGGATGTTGATCTTTTGTGATTAATAATATAAAAAATTGCTAGAATAATTTCTGAATTCATGGTGATGTGTTAGATTCCTTTGAGTCGTCTCAGACTCATAGCAAACCTGTATAGAATTTCTGAAGAGCACCTGTTGGGCATGAACTAGTGATCATTTGGTTAGCAGTCTGGTGCTTATCCTACAATGCCACACCAGGACTCTAAATTCACGGAAGTGGTTTTGAAAATAGGTGTCTTGTCAGTCAGAGTATGCAGAAAAATTACCCTAATATTTCATGGGTCCACAACATGGATTCTGCTTCAACTCTACCCTACTGAAGTCCTGAAGCATTTTTTCGGTGAAAGTCATCTAGAACATCTCTATGGGTCCCTGAACAAGCTGTCAGCTCAGCTCTCTAGATATTTCCCTTCCCCCTGCTGCTTTGAGCGTCTGTGCTGTTGAAAATTTTATCAGAAGACTCAATGAGAGTATGCCAGGAGAAAGCTGAAGGAGGCGCCCATCCTGGTGCCCATCCTGGTGCCAGGCACATTCTGATGACCTAAGAACAGAAAAAAATCAAAGCCTTTGAGTAGAGCTTTTTTTCCCAAGCTTTTATTGTGAATTGATAGTTTATATTGAGTGATAATTTAAATGGGAGAACATCGGTTTGACACTCATCCTATCGTATTTTGTTTCATTGCAATGATTATAGTCTCCTCTGTGCATCATTGTTCAACAGTATTTGCTTCTATTCCTTCTGGTTTTTTTTTTTTTTTTGAGGTACACAAAAACACTCAGGAATATATAATCAGTTAAACAACCAAAGGGCACATTCTGCAAGCCTGCCTCCTGGCTGTCAGCACATAGCCTTTCTCTTTCCATGAGTCTAGAGTCCTCAGTTGCTCTATCTCTCCATGAGCTTTTGAGTCCTCTTTTTGCCTCTTATTTCTTCTAAAAGTCTTTATTCCTTCCCCCTTCCTTTCTGTATGTCTGTCTCTGTCTGTAGGATAAGCACAGGACTGCTAATCATAAGGTCAGTGGTTCAAACCCACCAGCTGCTCCTAGGAAACTCTATACAGAGTCATGAGTTAGAACCAACTTGATGGTACCTAACAACATCAACATCGCTCTCTCTCTCTCTTTAATCTATCTATCCATTCACCCATCCATGATCTTCTAGACATAGCCTGCATACCACTTTGAAGTTCTCCCCGTTTTTTTTTCCAGGTTGGAATGATATCATTTTTACAAAGTGTCATACTGAAATGTGTCACAGATGGCAAAAGGTTATATGTGTGCAGTAGGTACATTGCAAGTGTACTGTTTTTGCCACTATATTGGAAGTGTAGGGGTTATGAATCGGGCTGCTAATCTCATGCTCAGCAGTTCAAAACTACCAGCCACTCCGTGGGAGAAAGATGAGACTTTCTGCTCCCGTAAAGATTTACAGCCTTGGAAACCCTGTACAGGGTCGCTATGAGTCGGAACCGACTCCACGGCATATAACAACAACAACAACAATATATCAGTGAACATGTGCTGCTTCCACTTGTGTGAGGTGGGCTAGAGGTGCTCATTCCAACCTACCAAGGCTGAGTCCTTAAAGGAGGCAGCTGAGCAACATAAAGTCCTGGTGACTTTGGGGTACTGGAGTTGTAGGTTCCGAATTTATTTATTTTCTTTCTTTCTTTTAGCATTGGGTGGAGTGTCATGGTTCTTTAGGACAAGCACTGGGCTGCAAACCACAATGTATGCGGTTCAAGTCCACCAGCTGATCTGCCAGAGAAAGATGATGCTTTCTGTTCCAGGAAAGATTTACAACCAGAAACCCTATACAGGGTCACTATGAGTCAGAACGGACTCAATTGCACCTAACAACAACCCTTTAATGAAAGGAGCCATGATAGCATTGTAGGTTATGCATTCAGTTACTAACTGCAAAGTCAGCAGTTTGAATCTACCAGCCACTTCATGGAGAAAGATGAGGCTTTCTGCACCTGGTGTGGTGCTATAAGATAAGCACTGGACTGCTAACCACAAGATGGGCAATTCAAACCCACCAGCTCCTCCTCAGAAACTCTATACATGGTTACTATCAGTCAGAACTGACTCGACAACACTTAGCAACAACAAAGATTTACAGCCCTAGAGCCCCTATATAGAGTCGCTATGAGTTGGAAGTGACTCTGCGGCATATCACCACCACCCTTTGAGGAAAGTGTGAAATACTTGCAGATATTTAAGGTATAATGACAACTGTCTATTGGTTGTATAATATGGTGGCATTTGAATTGGATATGCTGGCAATGAATCATCCAAAATATGTATTTATTCATGAGATTTGCTCAAAATTCATGTGCAGTTTTCTTATTAACAAGACATAAGGTAAAAAAAAAAAAAAAAAAAAAAAAAAAAGATGGTTTTGATTTTTTCCTTGGTTTGCTGGTGACAGTGATTCACTTCAGTCCTGCATCTAATGGGATAAAGAGTTAAACTTAGAAACCAGTTTGAAAGAAATTGTCAAGGCCAAGAAGAGAAACAAAAACATCTTGAGCAAACAGGATTCACTATGCCACCATCATCCTCAGCAAAAATTATATTAAGCATAGCAGCTTTGGTAGCATAGTGGATTGCGAGCTGAGCTGCTAACCAAAAGATCTGCAGTTCGAGTCTACCACTTGCTATGCAGGAGAAAGATAAGGTTTTCTGCTCCTGTAAAGATTTACAGCCTTGGAAACCCTACACAGGATTGCTATGAGCCAGAACTGACTCTACAACATACAACCACCACCACCATGTACTTGTTCTAATTCGGGTAGCTCTGATACCAAATTTGAAGAAAATATTTCACTAGGATGTTAAAATAAAGGTACATTTGTGGATTATACTCATTATTGATATTTAATCAGAGTACATTATTTGTACTTAAACACAGGTTGTTGGCTAGTATACATGTGTTTAGGTGTTTGATTCCACCCCCCCGCCCCATATTGAAAATGCTTCAAATAGTCATGTGAGAATAAATTTCTTATCAGTCTAAATTGGAAATTTTCTCAAAAGAATTCTCTCAGCCAGGTGAGTTTTGTGCAACACCTGTACAAAAATACCCAGTATTTTCCTTCAGAATACTGACTCCCATTTGAGAACTACTTTATGACATTAAATAATCAGAGGTAAACTCAATCATTATCATGTCTTAAATCTAATCCTTTGCCATTAAGTCACTTTCCACTCATGGTGATGGTGGTAGTGATGGTATACCATAGAGTTTCTGACTCATAGCGACCCCATGATAGAGCTTCTGAGGCTGTCTGTTTTTATAGGGGCAGAAAGCCTCCTTTTTCTCCTACTGAACACTGGTGGATTTGAATTGCCGACTTTCTGGTTAAGAGCCCATTGCTTGCTTATTCTACTGCAGGTACAGGCCTTTTGTAGTTTTAAAGGTTTTTTGCATATGTTAATACAGCTAATCATTTAATGGTATTTATTGCACTTTTCCCCAGCTGCTCCTTGGAAACCCTATACAGGGTCTCTATGGGTAGGAATCGACCACCCAGCACTTAACAACAACATTGAACTTTTGCTAAATGCAAGGCATTGCTCTAGCTACCTCCTTCAATCCTCTCAACCTCCCTAAGGGGTTGTTGTGTTGTTAAGTGCCCTCTATGAGTCTTTCTGACCTGTAGTGGTCCCAGCATAGGGTTTCTGAGGAGTAGCTGGTGAGCTTGACCTGTCGAACCAACATTGCAGTCAGTGCATTAACCCACAATGCCACACCAGAACTCCACATAAGGGGTGTTATTGTTGTTGTTTGTTAAGTGCTGTTAAATCAGTTCTGACCCATAGCGACCCTGTATAGGGTTTCTGAGGAATGACTGGTGAGTTTGAATCACCCACTGACATTGTGTTTAAATCGGCTTTGCAGTCCAGTGCATTAACCCACAGCACCACACATAAGAGGTTGATATTATTATTAATCCCATTTCACAGATGAGCAAACGGAAGCAGTTACTAAGTGGAAGAGCTGGATTTGAACTCAGGCATTTTGGTTCTAGGGCATGTACTCTTAATTTTCACACCACACTCACTTCCAATTGAACTTCCTTCTAAAACTTGACATTATTACATAGCTTACTCTTGTAAGTTGAAAGTAGGGTAGTGCAAAGAGAAACAAACAAACAACAACAGCAACAAAAACTGAATGTACAAATCAGTTGAATTGGTCTAATGTAGTTTATCTGATTGGATGAATGTGGCAAAGCAGCCATATTGGTCGGGCTGTCCAGAAATGAGATGTTTTCTTCCTTTCACCAGGTCCACTCTTCATCCTCCTACCACTCTGGCTCAGTGACTGAGCCTGGGACCTTGCCAAATGGCTTGGACACTCACTTTGCATGGCACATCCACAGGGCCAAGTGTTGCCTGTTGTTTGGTGCCAGGAAGAATGCATTGTGTATCTTTCCCTCACCAAATGGTGGGGAACAGATTGCTCCACCATGGCTTCTACTTTTCGCCTCTCTGCTGTCTCTCCAGTTCTCTCCTCTCCTCCCCTGTCTCCAGTAGATATGCAAGGTCATGCCAGAGTAGGTAAGGAAAGACCAGTTTCTTCTTTCTGAAGACAAACCCAGTATCTATGAGAGATTGTCTTGCAGTCCACTCACCCTTTTATGCAGTCAAGGTACCCAACCCAATCAAGGTGGACTGCCAGCTTCTTTCTCAGCCCTTTCTATTCTCATTAGCACTTGTTTGTCTATTTAATGGGTTGGTTGATGCTTAATAAGCTCTGAGAATGTATCTTGTCTAATTTCAACTCTTTTATGAGGAGATTAAAATTACTTATCTTTCTCCTTAGCTTGTTGTTGTTGTTAAGTACTGTGGAGTTGGTTCTGACTCATAGTGACCCAGCACAGGGTTTCTGAGGCTGTAAATCTTTACGGGAGCAGAAAGCCTCCTCTTCTCCTGTCAGATGGCTGGTAGTTTTGAACTGCAGACCTTGAGGTTAGCAGCCCGATTTGTAGCCACTATGCTACTAAAGCTCCTTTGCTTAGAGTCCCAGAAAAAAATGTTACCTTTAGTACCCTGTTGCTCTTACAATGACTTATTTAATATAAATCTTCCCATTAATTCCAGTGAAATACTCCCACTTGATCTCATTTACCCTCCATTTCTTGTTGTGGGACTGTAGGTCATAAAATAGAAGTAGAACTTAAGTAAAATGAAGACAACACCGAGGACTGCCTCAGGGATGATCTAGTTTGAACTCAATTATAGAGGTTATCATAAACAAATTCACATCTTAAATAGTCTACCTTTGTTATCAGGTGTCCATGAAGAATAAATAACATCCAGAGCATTTGTAAACATGATACAATTCTTAAGATCACAATAGCTGTAAACTAATTTGTTGGATGGGCAATAAACAGAATGAAATATATAATCTGTGCATAACCATAAAATTAAAATATGTAATAGTTTTGATTTCTGCTCATGCTAATTCCTAGAATTATGCTTCATTTCCATTCTCTTTCTCAGCCTGTATTCTGGGAAATGTCTTATTAAAAATGAAATGGGAGACAAAAGAGGAGTAGAATCAAAATATTTCTGTGATTAATCAAGTTTTAAATATAATTTTTAAGTGTTAATAATCGTTAATAGTATTTTGAAAAGTAAGGCAGAATCAACTTGATATCAATGGGTTTAGTTAGTTTTTTTTTTTTTTTAAAACAACAAATTAGAAATATGTGTATTAAATCAGCTTACGCAAAATCTCCTCAATTAGAATTTGGACTTCAAGATGAAAAGTTTATTCAATTTAAACTACAATGCCAAAGGAGATAAATTTCAATTAATATTTCTGTGCAAACTTGCAGGACATCACATAATATGGCAGTATTCAGACTAAGCCATTAGATTCTCAACACCTGACCTCTCTCTTTTCCCCCTTCCTCCTGAAGATGGTTCTCTGTTTTTGAAGTCATAAATGTAAGTTAATCATAGTGGATTTCACAAATAATTAAACAGTCTGTGTTCTGGAATTAACACGGAAACTACAAAATTTTGGCAATTTTCCTAAAATATTTCTAGTTAGTATGTAATGCTTTCTTGCAACGCGAAGAATCTGTTAATTTTGAGTCACTGAAGATCATTTTTTGGTTAATGTAATTTGATTTTTAAAAAACTATTCATTATCTTTCAAATCTAAATTTAAGGAGCATTAATTTAATTGTTGTTATTGTTGGGTACCATTGAGTTGGTACCGACTCATGTTGTTGTTGTTGTTGTTAAGGGTCGTTGAGTTGGTTCCAATCCATAGCGACCCTGTATAGGGTTTCCAAGGAGTAGCTGGTGAGCTTGAACCAACGACCTTGCATTTCTAACAACTTTGCTGTCTGATGCATTAGCCCACAGCGCCACACCAGGACTTATAGTGACCCTATAAACAGCAAAACAAAACACTGCGTGGTCCTGGGCCAACCTCATAATCATTGCTATACCTGAGCCCATTGCTGCCTCCACTGTGCTAATCCATCTTGTTGGGGGTCTTTTTATGTTTCTCTGACCCCCTACTTTACTAAACATGATATCCCTCTCCAGTGACTGGTCCCTCCTGATATTATGTCCAAAGTATGAGAGAACAAGTTTGGCCATCCTGGCTTCCAAGGTGCACTCTGGCTGTATTTCTTCCAATACAGATCTGTTTGTTCTTTTGGCAGTCCATGGTACCTTTAATATTCTCCTCCAACACCATAATTCAAATGCATCAATTCTTCTACGGTCTTCTTTATTCACTATCCAATTTTTCATACATATTAGGTTACTGAAAATACCATGCATGGCTTGAGCCAGGCACACCTTAGTCCTCAAGACATATTTGCTCTTCAACACTTTAAAAAGGTCTTGTGCAGCAGATTTGCCTAATGCAATACATCATTTGATTTCTTGACTGCTGCTTCCATAAGTGTTGATAGTTGATCCAAGAAGAATGAAGTCCTTGACAATTTAAATCTTTTCTCCATTGATAAGAATGTTGTTTATTAGTCCAGTGGTGAGGATTTTTGTTTTCTTTACATTGAGATGCAATCCATACAGAAGGCTGTGTTCTTTGATCTTCATCAGTAAGTATTTCAAGTCCTCTTCACTTTCAGCCAACAAGTTTGTATCATCTGCATATCACAGGTTGTTAGTGTGTCATCCTCCAATCCTGATGCCACATTTTTCTTTATATAACCCAGCTTCTTGGATTATTTGCTCAGCATATAGGGTGAATAAGTATGGTGAAAGAATACAACCCTATTGCACACCTTTTCTAATTTTAAGCCATTCAGTGTTCTCTTGTTCTGTTCAAACAACTAACTGCCTCTTGGTTCCTCATAAGAACAATTAGGTGTTCTGGAACACTCATACTTCTCAATGTTGTCCATAGCTTGTCACGATCTACACAATTGAAAGCCTTTGTGTAGTCAATAAAGTACAGGTAAACATCTTTCTGGTATTTTCTGCCTTCAGCCAAGATCCATCTGATGTCAGCAATGGTATCCCTCGTTCCATGTCCTCTTCTGAAACTGGATTGAACCTCTGTAAGTTCTGTCAATGTATATTTGCAGTCATTTTTGTATTACCATACTCGCATGGAATATCAATGATATTGTCTGGTGATTTCCACATTCTGTTGGGTCACTTCTCTTTGGAATGGGCACAAATCTGGATCTCTTCCAGTCAGAAAAATTAATGTAATTATTAAAATTAATTTAATTATTAACGGGAATTTTGTTTTTTAAAAAAGGACTTTGCATGTAAAAAAAATACGGTTGTTAGGTGTCACTGAGTTGACTTAGATTCATAATGACCCACTGTGACAAAGTAGAACTATACAGGACCACTATGAATTGAAATTGTCACAACAGTACTTAACAACAACAGCAACAATATTTATGGGAGCAGATAGCTGGGGCTCGCTCCAGCAGAGTATGGTCCATGAAATTCCTGGGGTCTGTGTTACACTTTTTAGGGGGTCTTTAAGGCTGAAACTATTTCATAATAATTGTTATTGTTGTTAAGTTCCATTGAGTTTGTTCTGATTCATATTGACCCTGTATAGGGTTTCTGAGGAGTGGCTGGTGGATTTGAACTGCTAACCTTCAATTCAAACTGAAACGTTGACAGCTTATCCTACAGTACCACAACAGGACTCTATTTCATAATAATACTGTGACATTATTTTCCTTTTTACTGTGTTGATCTTTGTACTAATGATAAAAAATAGTGATTGGTTGAATTTGTGGAGGCTTAGTGTGAATCAATGCAGTGGCAAAAACTACTAGTGGCCATTTTATTCTTCACTGCCATATACTAGGAAAATAAAAGGCATTCATTTAAGAATGTTCTTAGTGAAACACTAAAGACTATTAATTTTATTCAGTTTCAGTCTTTGAATGCATGCTTGTGTGACAATGAGGATTGTGCATACATAAAACTCTTATGTATACTATAATTGACTTTAAGTTACAAGCTGAACTAACTTATTTTTCATAGAATATTATTTTTACTTCACTGAGTGACATATCAGATAAACTATGATTGTTAGCTGCCACTTGTCTGCCAGTTTGTCTTACTGTGGTGGCTTGAGAGTTGCTTTGAATCTGGAAGCTATGCCACTAGTATTTAAAATACCAACAGGGTCACCAATGGTGAACAGGTTTCAGCTGAGGTTCCAGACCAAGGCAGACTAGGAAGAAGGAGAGGCAGACACATTTTGAATGTGTAGCCACTGAAAATCTTATGAAGAACAGTATAACACTGTCAGATATAGTGCCTGAAGATTAAAGCTCCTCAATTTGGAAGGCACTCAACATTCAACTGGGGAAGAGCTGCCTCATCAAAGTAGAGTTGACCTTAATAATGTGAATGGAGAAAAGCTTTTGGGATTTTCAACTGCTGATGGGGCACAACTGAAATGCATGAAGTACGAAAATTGGAAGTCATCAAAAATGAAATGGAATCCATAGAGATCAATATCCTAGGCATGAGTGAGCTGAAACTGACTGGTATTGATTATTTTGAATCAGATAGTCATGTAGTTTACTATGCTGGGAATGGCAAATTAAAGAGGAATGACATTTCATTCATAGTTAAAAAGGGCATTTCAATCTCTATCTTGAAGTACAATATTGCCTGTGATAGAATAGTATTCCAAATGCCTACAAGGAAGATCTATTAATACCACTATCATTTGAATTTATTTGCCAACCACTAAAGACAATGACAGTAAAATTTAAGTATTCTATCAACTTCTTTCATCTGATACTTATTCAATCTATGGACTCTTGGTGTGACACTGTAAGATGAGCAGTAGATGCTGAACCACAAGGTCAGCAGTCCAAACCCACTAGCTGCTCTTCAGAAACCCTATACAGTGTCGCTATAAGTCTGAACTGACTTGACAGCACTTAACAACAATATTCAATTTATATGCTAAAAAATAATCTGAGAAACTGGATTATATGAAGGAGAACATGGCATCAGATAGGAGGAAGACTCAATAACAACCTGTGATATGCAGATGATACAACCTTGCTTGCTGAAAGTGAAGAGGACTTGAAATACTTACTGATGAAGATCAAAGACCACAGCCTTTGGTATGGGTTGCAGGTCAGTGTAAAGAATTCTTTAAAGTGTTTAAGAGCAAAGATACCAGTTTGAGAACTAAGGTGCACCTGGCCCAAGCAATATTTTCAGCAAACTCATATAAATGTAAAAGTTGGACAAGGAATGAATAAGGAAGTGAATAAGGAAGACTGTAGAAGAATTGATGCATTTGAATTACGGTGTTGGAGGAGACTATTAAAAGTACCATGGAGTGCCAAAAGAAAACACCATCTGTGTTGGAAGAAGTAAAGCCAGAGTACTCCTTGGAAGTCAAAACGGCCACACTTTGTCTCTCATACTTCAGACATATTGTCAGGAGGGACCAGTCCCTGGAGAAGAACATCATATCTGGTAAAGTGAAGGAGGGTCAGAGAAAAAGAGGCAGACCCCCAACAAGATGGATTGGGATGGCAGTAGCAATGGGCTCAAGTGTAGCAAGATTGGGACTACAGGGATGATGGGATAATACCTCAAAATGAAGTTTTTGCAGAGTGTCAACAGTGTGGACAGAGATGTATGATTGTGCATTATCATGCAAGATCACAAAGCCTTTGAGTAGCAGTCCTCTGTGTTTAACCAGAAGTTTAGAGTTCAACCTTTCAGTGAGCATCTCTTGTAGCAAGTACTGTTGATTGCTGAACATTTTTCCTGGTAGTGTTGCAATACTAGCCCATGAGAATCCCAGAAAAATGTCAGCATCAATTTTCCAGATGAGGCTTGAAATTTGAACTTTTTCTTAGTTGGTGATTGAAGTTGTGTCCATTCCATACTCTGCCATTTACTCTTGGGCTCATATTGATGAAACTATGTCTTGTCACTGGTAACAATTTTTTAAAAGAAATGTGTACCTTCCTGTTGGGAGCAACTAAACCAAAGGTCTCAGACTTGGGAGCACTTTAACTGAAGGATTGCAACTAAACAGTTGTGGTCCAGAAAATTGGGCTGCTCCCGAGGAACTTGCAAAGCCTGCCTCAGGGAACAAGGAATTTGCCAAGTCTTATCTTGTACGCAGCCATGGCCTTTAGTTTAGCCTGCAAAAACATCTAGCTGCCCTATGTCTGTCTCCTTAGTAACTACAAGTTACATTCTTTTGATAAAGTCCCACTTACTGCTTGCATCAATACACCAGATGTTTTTTGCATTCTTTTCCCTGTCCCCAGCACTCTCCATTGATATGTGTATATAATAAACTTATGGCACTAGATCTCAGGCTCAGTATCTCCATCAGAGTTCTGTGTCCCACCTGGTCTCAACTTTACTATTTTCATTTTGTGTCTTTCTTTTCTCCGAATCTCCCTACTTGGGTTTAATCTCTCCATTTGGGTCATGGAATATAGTCATTTGTCGGACACTGCACCTTCCTTTGAATATAGGTCCAAATTTTGTTTGCAGATGTCCAAATGCTTCTGTTTATGCTCTTCTGTGAGTTGTGTCAGTACCCACTTCGCACAAACTTTTCGAAAGCCAAGCCTTTCATGGATTATTTCATAAGCAGAGCCATGGTTGATTTGCAAATGATTAGCCACATAGTCTACTGCTACTTGTCTATTCATCAGAATCATTTCATGTGCACATTCAATGTTGTCATTAGTTGATGATGTGGATGAATGTTTTAATATAACCAGAGTGTGGATAATTTTTTACTCATTCTCATAATAGTAATTTTTCTTATTTGATGAGTTTACTTATATGTTTGAATTTATTTTTACCATCTTATTTTCGGTTTCTATGTGGGGTCACTATAAGTCAGACCTGACTTGAAGGCACACAAAAACAACAAACAAAGTTTAGTATTGTGTTTTTTTTCCTTCTAATTCCCAGCTTCTCCCCTGTCTTTTGTTGTATCGGTACAGTTTTTAATATTTCATTTTCTTCAGACTACTTGATAACTTCAGAGTATATTTCTTTCTTTCTTTTTTGCAGAGAATATGTCTAGTGTTTAGTCGTGGTTGTTATTGTTGTTAAGTACTGTGGAGTCGGTCTGACTCATAGTGACCTTGCACAGGGTTTCCGAGGCTATAAATCTTTATGGGAGCAGAAAGCCTCATCTTTCTCCTGTGAAACAACTGGTAGTTTTGAACTGCCAACCTTGAGGTTAGCAGCCCAATTCGTAACCACTACGTTACCAGAGCTCTTTAGTATTTAGTGGTTACTCTTAGTAAATTCGGTTGTAGTTATTCAGTGTTTCTTCCTCCAATCACAATAAGAATCGTAACACATATACATGCCAATTGTTGGTGGTTTGTATTAGGTTTAGAGTGACTAGTAGCTATTTTTTGTAGGAAGTATTTAATAACATTATTAACGTTCAATACATTTCTATATTTATCTTAAACTCCACATCTTCTGTGTTCATTTATTTGTCTGATACCTTTTTTGTTTTTAAGGTTCTTGAGTGATATATTCTCTTCTTCTTCATGTTGTTGTTGTTGTTGAGTGCCTTCAAGTTGGTTCCAACTCATAGTGACTTGGTATAGGGTTCCCTGGAGTGTGTCATAGAATAAGCACTATCATTCCTTGGAAATCCTATACAGGGTTGCTATGAATTGGAGCCAACTCGATGGCACTTAACAACAACATAGGGTTCCCAAGAGAGGCTGGTGGGTTTGAACTGCTGATTTTGTGGTTACCATTCTAGTGCTTAACCAATAGCACCACACCAGGGTTCCTTCTTCTTCATACTCCCTTGCTGTTCTGTTGTTGTTAAGTGTCTTTGAGTCTATTCGGATTCATAGTGACACTGTATATGGCTTCTGAGGAACAGTTGGTGTGTTTGTACCACTGACATTGTGGTTCTTAGTCCAGTGCTGATCCTACAGCACCACATCCGGAGTCCTCATACTCCCTAAATGTCTCTATGCTTCTCTTACTCTTAAATGACCATTTGGATGAGTCTCAATTTCTTATTTGTTGGTTAATTTTCCCTCAGCACAATGGAAATATTATTCTACTGTCTTTGCCATCTACTTTTAGCACAGAATGTCTTAATTTATTTAGCTCATTAAATGGTGAATTTCCCTAGTAACTAAGTCTGACAGTTTTGGACACTGAAATAGGTTGTATTTGCAAGGTAAGGCCCAGAGGGGCTCACAGCTTTATTCCTCAGTGGTGTGTCTATGGACCATGGTAATGGTTCCTTTTTGAAGTGCTGAGTTAGACTTGTCACCAAGAAGGTTTGGAGACACAAACAGTTGCCAGGTTTTCTATAATAATTTTTGTTTTCAAAATAGACCTCTATTTTAAAATGTCATTTAAAATATTATATAAACATGGATTGGATGCATTTACATGCTGACAATATGGGAAAATAATAACTGAAACAAGATATAAAGAAACACCAGAGTTGTGTTATTAAGCTACTCTTATTGAGTTTAAAAGGAGCTCTGGTAGCATAGTGGTTATGAGTTGGGCTGCTAACCTCAGGGTCAGCAGTTTTAAACTATCAGCTGTTCGTGGGAGAAAGATGAAGCTTTCTGCTCTGGTAAAGATTTACAGCCTCAGAAACCCTATATGGGTCACTATGACTTGGAACCGACTCCACGGCACATAACTACCACCAACCACCATTGAGTTCAAGCTAGGAGATAAAGGCACTGACTTCTGCTTCTACTTCTGTGGCCCTGTGCAAGTCACTGGGTGTCTCTATCTCTGTCTTGATTTCTGTGATTTGTAACATGGTAGTGTTGGGCAAGATCCATGACTTTCAAACTGTGTTCTGAGGAGTCAACTTGGGATTGCTGAACTGGTTGGTTCAAGTGGATGGGCTCTGGGCCTCTCATTCATCCTTGGATCTCCCTCTTCCTTTTCCTGAGTGAGGTGTCACAGTCTCTGATATAGAGTTTCTTCTGAGTAAAGTATTCTGGCAGCTAAAATAATGGAACCAATCAACTATGAAATCTTGTGTGGAACTGTAGCATCAGCACTGGACTGTGAAACACAAGGTCTGCAGTTTAAACCCACCAGTTCCTCCTAGGAAACTCTATACTAGGTTGCTATGGGTAGGAACTGACTTGACGGCACTTAACAACAACTACAACAACACAAGCATGACCATTCACTGATTTTATATGTTATTAATTACTGCTTGCCTTAGACCAAGTTAACTTTTATTTACCTGCAGAGATTCTGAGCATCATAAAGCAATGATTGCATCCACCTTTCTAGAGCATCACATACTTTTGCAGTTGCAGTTAGAAAGTCTTCAGGATACTTGTTAGGCTTTATTAAAGCCATTTGTTTCTTTGCCCCCATCTTCAGAGAGCATCTCAGAGAGACCTGCTCCTCTCAGTCTTTCCTTCTCCAATCAGTTCTTTCTGAGAACGCTGGTCTCCCGTCTATACGCCATGCTCAGAAATGAAGGCTGTAAGGATATGAGCTCAGAGAAAGCATGCTTTCCCTTCTCTTCATTATCTTTAGATTACTTGAATGACTAAAGCTATAGATACAAGGCATTTACTTAATTCTACTGTGATCCACAGAGTCCTGGCATGGTGCTGTAGGATAAGTACTAGACTACCGACTCGTAAAGTCAGTGGTTCAATCCCACCATTCTCTCCTCAGAAATCCTATACAAGGTCACTATGAGTCAGAACTGACTCGACAGCACTCAACAACAACATTGTGATTCATAGAGTAATGAAGTTTATAGTGTTTAAGTTAAGGGTTAGGGTTAGGATCTTCAGTTACTGACAATTTTTGAATTATTACTGAAAATAATTTCATATATGAACTGTCATTAAAAAAAATTTTGTTTTTAATAGCAAAAGGAAAGGAAACCCAAACCTTCATTTTCTGGGTCAGGATCCAATCCATTATCACACATAGCATTTTGTTGTCTTGTTGTCCTGTTTCTATCCCTTACCTCTTTTTTTTTTTTTTTTTTTTTAAATTGAGAGCTAAGTGATAGTTTACATGGGAGAACATTGGCTTTACACCATCGTTTCATTACAATGATTACAATCTCCTACGTGCATCATCATTCAACAGTATTTGCATCCATTCTGTCTGTTTTTTGTTTTTGTTTTTTTGGGTGGTGGGGGTAGGGGTGGGGGGATGCACACAAAAACACTCAGGAATATATAATAATTTAAACAACCGAAGGGCACATTCTGCAAGACTGCCTCCTGACTGCCAGAACTCAATCCTTCTCTTTCCATGAGTCTAGAGTCCTCAGCTGCTCCCTCTCTCCATGTCCTTATCTCTGGTGTTGCTTCTTCTTTGGATAGAGTCTCACATTTCACTTGTGCTCTTCTCTCTTGATGGTCCTTTGTTTCTGGACTGTAAGATTAACTACTCCCCCATCTCTGCTACAAAACTTATACTTTTATAGTTGTGACCACCACAATTAGTCATGATAACAATTATTCACTACTGAATCATAAGAATCTTATCCCCATCTCTTTTCACCAGACCTGTCCAGACAAGATGAAAACTATTCAGTGGGGACTCTATCTTACCCTGCACACTCTTAAACTAAACTCCCTCTTGAAAACTTGTAAGCCAATCACTTTGTGCCTTTATTGCTCCCTCATGTTAGGTAGTCAGTGTCTAAGTTGCTCATTTCTATCTACCCTGTATAAAGAGGGGATAGGATTGATACTTGTTAAAGCATAACGTTCTTTCATACCATGAAAGATGGTCTGTCTCCTAGTTTGGAGGAGCCTGGTCTCACATGAGCTCCTAATGTTTTCCTCCACTTCCTATTGGTGGCATTCACGTGCAAGGTGCTGACTATTGGATAGATCAGTTGAACTTATTTCTCTCCTTACAGAATTTCAGAAACTGTCTAAGTATCAATATTTTGTTAATTAGAAACCTCATATAGTATGTATGAGTATGTATGAGTCCTGCTGTGGCACTGTGGGTTAATGCACTGGACTGCAAAGTTGGTTTGAACCACAAAGCCAAGCTCACCAGCTGCTCCTTGGAAACCCTATACAGGATTGCTATGGGTTGGAACTAACAGCAACAATAACACAGTATGTATGAATAAGATTCACATATATTATAAATATGGAGTCCTGGTTGGCACCGACAGATAAGCCCTAGGCTGTTGATCACAAAGTCATAGTTCAAATCCACCTTGGAAACCTTATATAGAGTCACTATGAGTGGGAACTGACTCCACAACACTTAACAACAGTACTACAAATAATACATTTCTTAATCACACCAATGGTTTGGCAATTATAATCCAGTGCTTGAGAAATCTGAGCAGTCAAGCTGCATGCGTGTAACCAACTTTTATTTAAATTGGTACTGTGTGTTGTAATGGGAATGCCAATTTACATGGGTTTCCGTTTCTACTTTTGTTGTTTCTTTTATGCCTAAGTAATGAAGTTCTTAACTTTTCTAAGTTAATTCTTCTTTCCTTCCTTGATAATTGATTATATTCTAATTGGCTCTGTTTGTGGGTTTATAGTGTTCCTTACTCAGGGGTATATTAGATTTACATGTCTTTCTTAAAACTTACTTTGGTCTCATAATCCAGTGCAAAGATAAGCTATCTGTCATGTCAGCTCCAAAATTTCTCTGCAGCCCCATTGAGAATATAATGCAATAAAAATGCACCATTTCTTAGCTGTAATCAAGGACCACACCACATATTGTCTGCAGAAGCATGGGGTAGAAGAGAAAAACAAGCAAGCAAACCTTCTTAGTTTAGTTTAATCACATGTCCCTGTTGGTGTTATTGTTTTGCTCTAGCCTACATACAGAGTTTATTTCTCTGTTTGGGTCTCTATTTTGGGAATTCTTTTTTTTTTTTTTCCATAATGTTTAATTTTGGAAATAGTATCAAAGGAGCAGCAAGTGTTAAAAATATATGCATATTTTGCTTGTTGCTTTTTCAAGAAAAAGGAAAACAATGCTGGATAAGATTTTGGGTTATAATTTTAAAACTTAAATTTTAGTTGTCCTGCAGTTCAGTCAGGGAACCCTGGTGGTATGGTGGTTAAACACACAGCTGCTAGTTGAAAAGTTTATGGTTCAAACCCAGCAGCCACTGTGTGGGAAAAAGATGTGGCAGTCTGTTTCTGTAAAGATTTGCAGGCTCAGAACACTGATAGTAACAGGCTTTATTCTCAAAAAAGACACCTCAGTGGTGCACTGGTTAAGTGCTGAGCTGCTAACCCAAAGGTCGACGGTTCACATCCACCAGCCACACTGAAGTAGAAAGATATGGCAATCTGCTTCTGTAGAGATGTTCAGCCTTTGAAAATCCTCTAAGGCATTTCTGCTCTGTTCCACAGGGTCACTGTGAGTCAGTAGGTTTGGTAGCTCAACACCCCTTGAGGGTATCAGTGTCAATTAATAGAGTTTATTAACCAGGAGCAGTGAGATCATGAGAGAAGGGGAATGGAGCCATTTACCATATACAAACCAGTTTTGTACAGCCCGATCTATAACATATCATACAGGAGTCCTGGTGTGGCACTGTGGGTTAATGCACTGGACTGTAAGATCGGCGGTTCAAGCTTATCAGCCGCTCCTCAGAAATCCTATACAGGGTCACTATGGGTCGGAACTGATTCAACGGCACTTAACAACAACTACAACATCAATTACTATGATATGCTGGATACGGTTTTGAAGAGTGATTGGTGAGCTTGAACTGTCTACCTTGAGGTTCAAACTGACCTTGCAGTCCAGTGCATTAACCCACAGAGCCATACCAGGGCTCCAAGTAATTAAAACTCCTTTTAAATTTCTTCATTGATTCTTATTTCATTAATAAAAGTTCAAGTATATTTCAAATAAACTCTGTTGGCAGGAACATTTGAAGCTTGTTTTAGAAAGATCTCTCTGAGAAATGGTAAAACCCAGTGCTTCAGCATTTAATGAGTTCATCTCGGTCTCTTTAATGATGGGTTTCTGATCTTCTGATAACTAGGGATGAAAACAAATGCATATCATGATGATCTCTCCCTGAGGTTGTCTGCAACATGAACGACTGTATTGTTTGGAAGACCAATCTTAGATATCCTACACAGGAAGTCCCTCTTCTGTAAGAAACCATGGAGTCTTAGATGTCTTCTGTAACAAGGCACTGCTTCCTGTGGCTGCTGTAACAAACTGCCACACACTGGTTGTTTAAAACATCAGATATCAAGTGTTGGCAAGGCCCCACTCTCTCTGAGACTCTAATGGAAAATCTGTGTTTTGTCTCTTTAGCTTCTGGTGGCTGCCTGCTTTCCAGGCAGCCACATTACTCCAATCTGCCCACGTGGTCACATTGCCTCTTCTGTGCATGTGACACCTCCCCTGCCTCGCTCTTACGGGTGCCAATCGAGTCAGGACTCATCTGGTAATCCTGAGGAGTCTTCTGAGTCTCCTCATTCTCAAAAGATTTCACTTAACCACACATGCAAGATCTCTTTCAGAATATGAAGGAGCTTCAAAAAGTTTGTGAAAAAAATCCATTACATTGAATTCCATTTTCACACAAACTTTTTGAAGTTCCCGCCTTGTAAGGTCACATTCATAGACTTGGGGGACTAGGATGAGGACCAATCTTTGTGGGAACAACATCTGACACACTGTATACACTTTTTGAAGAGCTTTTATGTAGAACTATAAACAATGTATCCAGAGTCCTACAATTGTTGAGCAAATATCAAAGCAAATCCAAGTTTGCACATCTGTAAGAATGGAGACCAAGTTTGTACATAGGTTAATGGCTACTTTTATTTTGTATCTTTGTGGTTGTTAAGTGTTGTCAAATCATTTCTGACCCATAGCGACCCTTTGTAGGGTTTCCAAGGAGCAGCTGGTGAGCTTGAACCACCAACCTTGTGGTTCAAACGGTGTTGGAGTCTGGCGCATTAACTCACAGCACCACACCAAGACTCAATTTTAGGTCATGTTGAAAGAGAACCCTGGTAGCATAGTGAATTATAAGCTGGGTTGCTAAGCACACAGGACAGCAGTTTGAATCTACCAGTCTCTCCTTGGGAGGATGATGATGCTTTCTGTTCCTATAAGGATTTGCAACCTTGGAAATGTTGTAAGACGGCCACTGTGAGTCAGAATTGACTTGACAGAACATCACCACCACCACCAGTGTTTTAAGGGAAAATATATTTTCTCGTATGAGAAGGATATCATGTTTGGTAAAGTGGAGGGTCAGAGACAAAGAGGAAGACCCCCAGTGAGATGAATTGGCAAAGTGGCAGCATCAGTGGGCTCAAACATGGCAACAATTGTAAGATTGGCCCAGGACCGGGCAGTGTTTCATTCTGTTATGCATAGGGTCATAATGAATTGGTACTGACTCCATGGCACCTAACAACAACAACAGTAATATTTTCTCAGGTTCACTAATTGTGAGACCTCTTTAAAGTATACAAGAGCAAAGATAACAGTTTGAAGAATAAGGTGCACTTGGACCCAAGTCATAGTATTTTCAATTGCCTTATGTGTGTGTGAAAGTTGGACAATGAATAAGGAAGACCATAGAAGAATCGATGCATTTGAATATGGTGTTGGAAAAGAATATTGAAAGTACCATGGACCAGAAGAGCAAACAAATCTGTCGTGGAAGAAGTATAGCCGGAATGTGCCTTTGAAACTAGGATGACAAGACTTAATGTGTCACACACTGAACACATTATTGGGAGGGACCAGTCCCTGGATAAAGACATCTTGCTTGGTAAAATGGGAGGCCACTGAAAAAGAGAAAGACCCCAGCAATTAGATGGATTGGCACAGTGACAGCGGTGATGGGCTCAAACATAACAGTTGTGTGGATGATACAGGGCAGTGTTTTGTTCTGCTGTGCATAAGGTCACTATGAATTGGAAACAACTCAACAACACCTAACAATAACAACAACAGCTAATTGCAACAGTGACTCAGTACATTGTGTTTTTTTTTTTTTTTTGCCCTCCTCTTCACAGAAAGACACAGCCACAGTGCAGGCAGAAAAGAGCCAAGGGCTCATGACTTTGGTGACTGGCCCTTGAGTGTGGTGGGAAGAGATGGAATTGTCATGTTAGTAGTAGATCCAGAAGCCCTGCTTCTGTTGTACCAACAGTGGTTACAAATCTGACTAGTAACAAAAAGGTTGGCAGTATGAGCCCACCAGCCACTCTGTGAGAGAAAAATCCAGCAGTCTGCTTCTGTAGAGATTACAGCCTTTCAACCGAATAGACATGCAGGGTGAACAGGTGTGGGAAGGAGAGTACGAGTATACTCACAAATATACATATAGTAGGTTCGACCTTAGGTTTTTGTACATGTACCTCTGCTGCAAATATACTCATGAATGTGGAGGAGCATACACGGGCAGAATTATGAAAACTTATTTGACAAAACTGAACACTTTGAGGCAATGAGTTGCTGCACTTGGAGGCTCAGGACCATAGTTTCAGGTAACACCATGATCAACTGGCATAATGTAGTCTATAAGATAAAGTACGGTAGTACTTAGGTGAGCAGAACTTGGGTCTTAAAAGGTTGTGAGTGGCTGCTCCCAGAGGAAAGGAGAGTGATGAAAACTGAAGACCTATGGAAACAATGAGTGCAGTGGACCACTGGACCACTCTAACATCAGTCTTCATGGCTCTGAAACCAGAATCACTAGGTGGTGCTTGGCTACTACTACCAACTGCTCTGAAAGAGATCACATTACAGCATCTTGGATAAAGTGGGAGAAAATGTGAACTTTTCTTAAAACTTAAAATCATAAAAGAGATCAGGCTTACTGGTTGGGTGGAGAGTGGTGAAACACTAGTGACGCAGCCCTTACTTAGCCTTCAGCTCTAGACCTGAACTCACCTCTGTGGCTCAATTTTCAGCTAAACAGTAGACAGGTTTATAAGGGAAACAATAACACAAGAGAGAAGTGCAAACTTAGAATAATCAACCAGGGGCCATAGAAAGGACAGCATTTTCCCAAGGACAAAGTCTGGAAGGGTTAGTATAGAAAGGTATGGAAACAGAAAACAGGGAAGAAATTGGATAAGCAATGTTATATTGAGAGAATTGTAATCAAAGAGATGAAACAAAATGTTTATGAACTGTTGAGTGTAAAACTGATGACATACACTGTAAACCTTCACCCAATTCATAATAAAAAGTGGAAAAAAGGATTACTTCCTTGGGAGCCCAATGGGGCAGTTCTACTCTGTCTTTTAGGTTCACTCTGAGTGGGATTAGAGTCAATGATACTGGGAGAATGGAGAAGTGGACACTCTGGAACTAGGCCTTCTGGGAAAATGGAGAAGTAGACACTCTGGGACTGGGCTCACTGGGGCTTCTGGGATGTAAGAGAGATGGAGAGATGATAGGGAGACGGCCAAGGAGGAAAGTGGTTTCTAGAAATCTCAGAAATGAGATTTGCAGGTCTGTCATCCAAAGGAGCTCTGGGCAGGAAGTGGGCAATGGAGGGACATTTCTATTCCCAGTCCCCTTCCCAAGCCGCAGGAAACAGGAGATGGGGAATGATAAGCGGAATAGCTAGCATTTTAAAGTAACTTTCTCTAAGGACCTCAAAGTAATTGTTGATTTAAAAAACATTTGTCTTGAAGAGTTAGCTACTGTTTTATTTTTAACTCGAGAGACCTTAGTTCACAAATACCAGGGTTGTACTGGAAATTAATTGGAAGGTCTCCTGGCTCACAGCGAACGCTATGTATCATCATATGACCTGATCTATTTCAGCCTTGTTGACCTCCTACAAGTAGGATGTGCTGAAGGTCAGTTTTGGGACTGAAAGTTGCAGGAAAGAAGACTTCACATACAGTTAGGCCAGAAAAAGCTTCTATTTTATCAGCACAATCGGAAGGGTTTCCTTGATAGCTTTCACAAGGAGAGAGGAGAAAGGGACAGGAAGCAACATTTACTAGGCACTGTCTATGCGTAGTCCGTTTGTCCTACTTTGCTGCTGTGATTCTGGAAGCTATGCCACTGGCATTTTAAATACCAGCAGGGTCACCCATGGTGGACAGGTTTCAGCTGAGCTTCCAGACGAAGACATACTAGGAAGAAGGAGAGACGGACATATAGTACCAAATATGTAGTCACTGAAAACCTCATGCATAGCAGTGGTGCATTGTCAGATAGAACAGAATGTTGAATATTGAAACAGCACTCAAGCATAGCAATGATTGTGAGAACTGGGCAGCGTGTCATTCTGTCACGCATCAACTTGCTGTGAGTTGGTACTGATTCAATGGCACATAACAATAACAACAGCAAATGCTGTAGGATAAGCACAAATGTAGGAATCGCAAGGTCAGTGATTCATACTTACCAGCCGCTCCTTGTTATTGTTATTAAATACTGTGGAGTCGGTTCCGAATCATAGTGACCCTGCTTAGGGTTTCCGAAGCTGTAAATCTTCACGGGAGTAGAAAGCCTCATCTTTACCCCGGTGAACCACTAGTAGTTTCGAACTGCTGACCTTGAGGTTGGCAGCCCGACTCGTAACTACTACGCTATCAGAGATCCTACCAGCCACTCCTTGGAAACCCTATATGGGGTCGCTATGAGTTGGAACCAACTTGATGGCACTTGACAGCAACAACAACATGTGCCTTGTTCTTTGCATACTGTATGTCATCTACTCTTCTCTTCTTGTGTGTGACAAACTATTATGACTATTTTGGTAAGAAAGCAAGGAAAAAAAGATTCTGAGCAGCAGTGCAGTTGATTCCAACTCATAGTGACCCTGCGTAGGGTTTATGGGAGCAGAAAGCCTCATTTTTCTCCCACTGAACTGGTAGTTTCGAACTGCTGACCTTGAGGCTCACAGCCCGAGTCGTAACCACTACACTACCAGAGCAGCTAAGTAGCATATCTGAAATTACCTAATAAGGGCTGAACCTGGGGTTCGATCCTGATGTACCGGAATCTCTTGCTCTTTCCTGTACTCTGCATTTCCTCCGGGCACTTGACTTCTTTCCCCCTCCCCTCTTGTGGTTCATTTCATTCTCTTCACAGACTCTGTTGGTCATTCTGACCTTTCCTTTGTTTTGGGGCTACACGCTGCTAGTTTCAGTCTTGCCTTCATTGTTGTCCTTGTTGTAAAACTTTTTCCAGGCCTTTGAACTGAGTCAGACTGGTTCACTCATGGCCAAAGCAGCAAAATCAGAGCAGACCCAAATTTGTAAAGTATTGGTGAACCAGAACAGGAAAAATTGCAATCGAAGTCCCAGTATGGGAGACTCTGAAGAGGTGTTTATTGTTGTTAGGTGCCATCAAGTCAGTACTGACTCCAAGCGACCTTGTGCACAGCAGAATGAAACACTGCCCGATCCTGGGCCAACCTCACTATCGTTGCCACGCTTGAGTGCATTAATGCTGCCCCTTGGCCAATCCATCTCGTTGGAGGTCTTCCTCTTTTTCTTTGACCCTCCACCCTCCAAGGAGCACCCTGGCTGCACTTTTCCAACATGGATATGTTGGTTCTTTTGGCAGCCCATGACACATTCAATATTCTCCTCCAACACCATAACTCAAATGTATCAATTCTTCTATGGTCTTCCTTATTTACTGTCCAGCTTTCGCATGCTTATGAGGTTTACTGAAGAGGCGTAGGGAGACCTAATTTCAATGCAGGGGATTGAATTATTGCTAAGGTTGTGGAGAACAGCACACATTCAAAATGGTATAGTTGGCTGCCATCTTTGGGCTGGGTACCCCTTTTTATAACTCTTACACCAAGATTTGGTTGCTATGCAAGGTGTACATTGCCCTTGTTTTCCAAGAAGGAGATTAAGTCCAGATATCCTTCTCCAGACACTGGTCCCTCCTGACAAAATGTCTGAAATATGAGAGATGAAGTTTGGCCATCTTGGCCTGCAAGGAGCACTCTGGCTGTACTTCATCCAACACAAATTTTTGGTTCTTTTGGCAGCCGATGGCACTTTCAATATTCTCCTCCAACACCATAACTCAAAAGCATCAATTCTTCTACAGTCTTCCTTATTCACTGTCCAACTTTTGCATACATATGAGGTTATTAAAAATACCATGGCTTGGGTCAGATGCACCTTAGTCCTTGGAAGAGCTAAATTAGTGAAAATAGCCAAGATTTCTTTTTTTGTAAAAGAAGAGTTATGAAGGGAAATTTATATCACCAAGCACTAAAATGCATAAAAACAATATGGCACCAGTAGAAATAACACATATTCATGGAACAGTCTAACGATCCCAGAAAAAGACCCCTATTTAGGGAGTAATGCAATTTATACAGGAAAACAGAACAAATGATAAGAGTAATTGGTTCCATTATTGTTGGCAGGGAGGGAATGATAATCTGATTAAATTCTCACTCTTCCTTACCACAGAATAAGTGACATATATCTTAAAGAGTTGAATATTAAAAATGTGGCACCATAAAAGAATACAGGAAATTATAATAAATATTTATGATTATAGCATGGAGTAGACTTTTAAAGCATTAAAGAAATATCAAAGCTCCTGAGACTCAGTTTTCAGTCAAGCAATTAAGTAGGGGAATAACACTAGTGAGACACGCACACCATAGAATAGCCAACCATCTGAGATCAAAAGGACAACACTTACTTAAGGCCCACATTCAGAAGGGTTGAGAAAGGAGGCTGAAAGGAAACCAGAAACACAGGGAGGAAGTGGGATAAGTGATGTTACAATAAGGAGACTGCAAACACTGACATGAAGCCAAGTGCATGATTTATTGAATGTAAAACTGATGATCTGCTTTGTAAATCTTCACTCAATTCACAACAAAAAGTTTTTTTAAAATCTCAAAGAAGCATGTTAATATATTTGAATATGCAAAACGTAAAAACTGAAATGCTCATAAAAACTAAAGCACTGAAGACAAAGTTTAAAAGCAATTGGCAGTCTGGCATGCATGTCTGCAGCGAAGATGACCAAGGTGTAATAAATATCCTTAACGAATGAAGAGCACTTTAAATTAATGGAGAAACCAGCAGTGCCCACCCTATGTGGCTACACTAAGTTTGTCCCACATTATGTATGTATCACAGTGCTCATTGGGTGTTATCAATAGAGAATTATTCAACAAGAGAGTGAAAGAAATTCACATCTTATTCTCCATTCATATATTCTTTGTTCAAAAAGCAGTTTAAGGAAACTACACTCTATGTAATAAATACTTGAGTGCTGTCTGTCCGCACTGACACTTCCATTTCCTTAAACGAAACCTCAGGAGCCCACAGGAGGAAAAAAGGGCAGACGTTGTTAACCAGCTTTATTTCAACAAGCACATCCATATGCTGGGGGCTTCCTCTGATGAGTCAACCGCAGTTGTCAAACACCAGCTTTCCTGTGTTTGATCCGTACAGGAATACGTCTGTGGAAGCACAGTGTAAGCGTCTGAATCATTGGTATTTTATTCATATCTCAATTTCCATCTGTTACAAACCCAGTGTATCTGCCATGAAAAATTGCATTCTTCTAATCACTGAAAAAAAATTCCCATTCAAATGAGTCTGTTCTGTCTAGATAGTCTGCATGGTTTATAAGGAATGTTGTGACCTTTGTTTCTTGTATTAAATTGTTACGTTATCAACACATTATTGGATTCCACCCAAAATATACTGGGTAGGAATATGTATACAGAATGCCAGTTGTTTTTACCATTCATTTAAAAAAAAAAAGGAAAAGATTATTACAACTCCCTGTCATTAGATAAACCTTAAAGGGTTGATGAAAATGTATCTGCAGATCTTTTCTTTTCTTTTTAATGTACCTTTGGTTCTTTTCTTCATAGAGGCTTGAGTTGTATTCTGTCTCAGCTTTGTTATGACTGCTAACCATTTGGTCATCTCTTTGTTCAAACCAAGGACTACACAACCAGGATTTAGATCCTGCTCTCGGCTCTGGTGCCATCTTAGCTTGTTAGAGAAGGTCTTAGAGGTCTTTGGAAATAACCATTCTATCTATTTGTATATAGAAAAAAGACAAAGAATGCAAATAGTGTTGCTGTGTAACTTATTTCCTTCTACTGAGGTTTCTCTGTTTTCCAAATTTTCCACCATGAAAATTTTCATGAAATATGTATTCTATGATCCACCAAGTACTTGTTTGTAAAAGTACTCCAAAATCCATTGCCATCAAGGTGATTCTGGCTCATAATGACTCTATAAAACAAAGTGGACAGGGTTTCCAAAACTGTAAGTCTTTATTGGAGAAGTCTGTCACATCCGTTTCCTGAGGAGCCAGCTAGTGGGTTTGAACCACCAACCTTTGTGGTTAACAGCCGAGCACTTTAACCTCTGCACCACCAGGGCTCCTTTAAAGTACTCACCTATCATTAAAAACGTAAATACAGTAAGCTTTTACATTAAGTTGACTCCTGGGTCAAAAAATTGTATCCTAACAAAATAAATGCTAACTTTGTTGATTGCTCACCACACTAATCTCTCATTACTAGAGACATAGGTAAACAACACCACTGACATTCAAGGGTCACTACCTGTATTTGTATGCTAAGAGATTTTTTTTCTTCTTCTTTTTAAGAAATAATGAGAAAATCAGTCTTCCACTATTTGGAATATTTTCAACCAATGACTGAATTCAATTTGAGGTTATCTTTTGATTGTTTGTGATACTCTGTGAGTGACACCTTTAGTTCCCTTTGAGCTACTTCAACAAAATGGACACTTCCATTTCAGAAAATGTCTGGTGATTAATTGTCCCAAAAAATGAACTTTAAAGCTTTCATCTTGGAAAGATGTCATTTTGCTGACAATGGACTGATGTCAATACTAGTGTGTTTGCAAGAGAAAGCATATGCATATGAGCATAAAGAGAGGTGACCATTATTTTCTCAAAGACACATACCCTAACAGAGCCCATAAGACTTCCTTTGGTAAAAATGTGTCAAGGCCAAGATTCATGGATTGAGAGATGTGCATTGAGTGTTGCTAATAGTAAGAAGTGACCTTGAAAGCTAACTTTGTTATCATAGTATACATAATATTTGCTATTACAGTATGTGTCTATTAGAGGGGATTACTTTTGGGCTTTTTCGCTTTTATTCCTTGTATGCTGTTTTGATTTCAACCCATCGGAGAGAAAACGTGACTGACGTGGGTCACTAGACTCTCTTGAGTCCTTTTTAGTGTATATTCTGCTGATTAATCTCAGCACTCTGTCCTGCTGCATCTAGACAACCCTTAGGAATCCTTCTCAACCCAGGTCATAACCTGACATACCAGTCAATCAGATTGGAGAACCAGATACATGATCCTTGTCATCGATGACCCTCTACTGCCCCCTGTGGATCTTACCCTTCTTCACTCAAGACTCCTAAGCCACAGACAATGCTTTTTCCCAGAAAAAGAAGAAAGAAGGATATAGTTTTACAGGGCCGTTTGCCAGTACAGAGTAATAACTTTTTTTTTTTTTTGAGTTATTAATGTGAATTGAGTGATAGTTTACATGGGAGAACATTGGTTTACACTCATCATTTCATTGCAATGATCACAATCTCCTCCATGCATCATCATTCAACAGTATTTGCTTCCATTCCCTTTTTGGGGGGGTTGGGAGTGGGGGCGGTGTACACAGAAACACTCAGGAATATATAATAATTTAAACAACCAAAGAGCACATTCTGTAAGCTTGCCTCCTGGCCGCCAGTCCCCAGTCCCTCTCTTTCCATGAGTCCGGAGTCCTCAGTCCTCAG
>NW_006408635.1:5151821-5179868 GCF_000296735.1 Chrysochloris asiatica | reverse complement strand
AACTTTCACATGCATATGAGGTTATTGAAAATACCATGGCTTGGGTCAGGTGCACCTTAGTCTTCAAGCTGACATCTTTGTTCTTCAACACTTTAAAAAGGTCTTGTGCAGCAGATTTGCCTAATGCAATAGTCGTTTGATTTATTTACTGCTGCTTCCACTAGTGTTGATGATTAATGTGAGCAAAATGAAGTCTTTGACAATGTCAATTTTTCTCCAGTGATAAGAATGTGGTTTGTCAGTCCAATGGTGAGGATTTTTGTTTTCTTGACACTGAGATGCAACCTATACCAAAGGCTATGTTCTTTGATCTTCATCAGTAAGTATTTTAAGTCCTCTTCACTTTCAGCAAAAAAGGTTGTATCATCTGTGTATCTCAGGTTGTTAATGAGACTTCCTCCAATCCTGATGCCACGTTTTTCTTCATATAACCCAGCTTCTCGGATTATTTGCTCAGCATACCAGTTGAATAAGTATGGTGACAGAATACAACCCTGTCTCACACCATTCCTAATTTTAAATCATTTGGTGTTCCCTTGTTCTGGTCAAACTGCCTTTTGATCTATGTACAGGTTCCTCATGAGCACAATTAAGAGTTCTGGAACACTCATACTTAGCAATGTTGTTTATAACTTGTTATGATCCACACAATTGAAAGCCTTTGTGCAGTCATTAAAGGTATTATCTGCTTTCAGCCAAGATCCATCTGATGTCAGCAATGATAGTCCTCATTCTGCATCTTCTTCTGAAACCGACTTGAACATCTGGAAGTTCCTTGTCAATGTATGCTTGCAGCCATTTCTATATTACTTTTAGTAAAAGTTTACTCACATGGATATCCATGATATTGACTGATGATATCCGCATTCCATTGGATCACCTCTCTTTGGAATGGGCACATATATTGATGGCTTCCAAACAGTTGGCCAGGTAGTTACTGTCTTTGAAATTTCTTGGCATAGATGATTGAGTGCCTCCAATGCCACCTCGATTTGTTGAAAAATTTAAATTTGTATTCCATCAATTCCCAGTGTTCTTTGCCAATGCCTTCAATGCACCTTGGACTTCTTCCTTCAGGATCATTGGCTCTTGACCATATGCTACCTCTTGTAATGCTTGAACATCAACCATTTCCTTTTGGTACAGTGACTCTGTGTATTCTGTCCATCTTCTTTTAATGCTTTCTGCATCATCCAATAATTTGCCCTGAAAATTCTTCAATACCACAAGTTGAGGCTTGAATTTTTCCTTCAGTTCCCTCAGTTGGAGAAATGCTGATCACATTCTTCCCTTTTGGTTTTTTAACTCCAGGAAAGTTACATTTCATTATGCTATTTAACTTTGTCTTCTCGAGCTGACCTTTGGTGTTTTTGTTCAACTTTTGTACCTCCTCATCTCTCAATTTGTTTTAGCATCTCTATGCTGGAGAGCAAGCTTCAGAGTCTCTTCTGACATCCATTTTGATCTTTTCCTTTTTTCTTGTATTCTTAATGATGTTTTGCTTTATTCTTGTTTGATGTTCTTTATGTCATCCTACAACTCTTCTGGTCTTTGGTCTTCAGTGTCTAATGCATCAAAACTGTTCTTCAGATGATTTCTAAATTCAGGGGGTGTATATTCAAGGTTATACTTTAACTCTCATTAACTTGTTTTCATTTTCTTCAGCTTCAGCCTGACTTTGCATATGAGCAATTTATGGTGTGTTCCATAATCTGCCCCTGCCTTGTTTTGACTGATGATATGGAGCTTTTCCACTGTCTCTTTCCACAGATGTAGCCAATTTGATTTCTGTGTATTCCATTTGGTGAGTTCCATGTGTATAGTTATCTCTTATACTGTTTAAAAAAGGTATTTGAAATGAACAAATCATTGGTCTTGCAAAATTCTATCGTGAGATCTCCAGAATCATTTCTATCACCAAAGCCATATTTTACAGCTACTGATCCTTCCTCTTTGTTTCCAACCTTTGCATTCCAATCACCAGTAATGATCAATACAGCTTGATTGCATGTTTGTTCAATTTCAGACTGAAGAAGTTGGTGGAAATCTTTTATTCCATCCTCACTGGCTTTATAGGTTGGTGCACAAGTTGGAATAATAGTGTTATTAACTGATCTTCCTTGTAGGCATATGGATATTACCATATCACAGACAGTATTGTACTTCATGACAGATCTTTTTTCTTCTTTTTGATGATGAATGTGATGCCATTTCTCTTCAGTTTGTCATTCCAGGCATAGTAAGTCACATCCATGTGATTGTCAGATTCAAAATGGACAATACCAGTCCATTTCAGCTCACTAATGCCTACAATATTTATGTTTATGTATTCCATTACATTTTTTATAATTTCCAGTTTTCCTGGAATCATACTTCATACGTTCCATGCTTTGATTGTTAATGGCTATTTACAGGTATTTCTCTTCATTTTGGGTTGTGGCCCAACAACAAATGAAGGTCTTAAGGGCTTTACTCTGCGTTATCACAGTCAATGCTACTTTGAGGAGGCAGCTCTTCCCCCGTCGCATTTTGACTACCTTCCAACCTGAGGGGCTCATTTTCTGTCACTATATCTGACAGTGTTTCTCTGCTATTATTAAGGTTTCCAGTGACTAAATAGTTGCAAGTAATTCATGTCTCCTTCTTCCAAGCTTGTCTTCATCTGAAAGCTCATCTGAAACCTGTCCACTGTGGGTGACCCTGTTGGTATTTACAGTACCTGTGGCATAGCTTCCAGAATCACAGAAACACACAAATTACCATAGTACCCCAAGCTGACAGATGAGTGGTGGCATTTCTTGTAGTACCTGTATTATTTTCCTTCAACCTGCAAACCCCATGGTCACAGCAAAGCACATGCGAATCCCACAGTGCATCTCTCTTTGACATGATTATATGCATTTGCTAATTTTGGAGCACCTGAGTGGTCCAAACAGTTAAGCACTTGCAGCAAAAATTATGTGGTTTGAGTCTACACAGAGATGCTTTGGAAGAAAAGCTTGGCTATCTACTTTGGAATATCAGTCATTTGACATCCTATGGAGTCCACTCATGAAGTTACCATGATTTAGAATCAATTTGACAATAACTGGTTCTGTTTAGTTTACTCATATTTTACATAAAATGCTTCTCATTAAGTCTGTCCCTCAATACTTACTAAATTGTCGAAGCTCAAATTGTTTCATCTTTCCATTAAAATCTTTTCTGTTCCTTCCTACCAGCATAATAGGTGACCTGATCTGCAAGCACCTAATGCTCTTTATACACTCTGTGATGGCTAAGGTTATATATCAACTTGTTGTTTTTGTAAAGTGCTGTTGAGTCAATTCTGACCCATAGTGACCCTGTATAGGGTTTCCAAGGAGCAGCTGATGAACTTGAACCACTGACCTTGCAGTTCAAACAACTTTGTAGCCTGACACATTAGCCTTCAGTGCCACATCAACTTAGCTAACAATAATTTTCAATGGTTTAGAAGATATATTGTAATCTCCACCCATTTTCTCTTATCTGATGCAAGCAGCTAATCAGATGAAAGGGGACAGTGTAACACTGTAGTTCCTTTCTAAAGGACAGTGGTGAAGAAAAACCATCCCAGTGGGCAGAACTTCAAGAATTGCACCAGATTGTTTATTTTGCTTGAGAAGAGAGATGGCCAGATGTGTGACTGTATATTGATTCATGGGCTATGGACAATAGTTGGTAAGGAACTTGGGAGGAACATGATTGGAAAATTGGTAACTAGGAGGCATGGGGAAGAGGCATGTGGACATACCTCTCTGAACGAGCCAAAGAAGTGAAGAGGTTTGTGTCTCATGTGAATGCTGTCCAAAGGGTGATCTCAGCATTGGAAGAGTTTCATAATGAAATGTCTAGGATGATATGTTCTGTGGATATGACTCAGCATCTTTCCCCAGCTCCTCCTGTTATTGCTCAATGGGCTCATGAATATAGTTGTCATGGTGGCAGAGATGGAGGTTCTGTATGGGCTTAACAACAGACTTCCACTCACCAAGGATTACTTGGTTACAATCACTGAAGAGTGTCCAACTGTCAGCATTAAAGGCCAGCACTGAGTCTGTAATATGGAACCATTCCTTGGGGGTGATTAACCAGCAACCTGGTGGCAAGTTGACTACATTGGACCACTTTCATCATGGAAAGGGTGATATTTTGTTCTTACTACAATAGACACTTATTCTGGATACATATTTCCTTTTCCTGCATGTAGTGTTTATGCCCACACTACTATTCATGGACATATATAATGCTTTATCCACGTCCCAGAATCACAGCATTGCCTTGGATTATGGAACTCACTTCACAGCAAATAAAAGTGCAGTAATGGGCCCATGCTCATGAAATTAATTGATATAACCATGTCCCCCAGCATCCCAAAGCAGAAGACTTGACAGAACACTTAAATGACCTTTTAAGGACACAATTATGGTGCTAGGTAGAGGGCAGTGCATTTCAAATTTGGGAAATATTCTCTAGAAGGCTCTAGGAGAATTACTTGAAATAATTCTTTGTACAATGTTCTATTTTTGTTTTAAATCATGTCCCCTTTCTAAACTAGTGTCCAATGTGTGGCTTCTATCTTAGCCAGGATTCATGGGTCCAGGAATCAAGGAGTGGAAATGAGAGTGGCACTATTACCCTTAACGACCCACTCACAAATTTTTTGCTTCTTGTCACCAGGACTCTATGCTTTTCCTTATGCTCTGTGGGTCTTGGTTACAAAGTGGGGGCTGCTCCCACCAATAGACATAGCACTGATTTTGTTGAACTTGAACTTAAGAATGCCACCCAGTGGCCCTTTGGACTCCTCATGCCTCTGGATCAACAGGCAAAGAAGGGAGTTACTGTATTGGCTGGTGTGATTCATCCTAATTACCAAGAGGAGATTTGATTGGTATTACATTATTGAGGTAAAGGAAACTAATTCTGGAATATAGGAGATTCCTTAGAATGCCTCTAAGTACTACCATGCTCTGTGATTAAAGTCAGTGGAAAACAACAGCAACCCAATGACTACTAATGGCTCAGACCCTTCAGGAATGAAGGTTTGGGGTACCCCATTAGTCACAGAAGCATGGCAAAATGAGGTACTTGCTGAGGGTAAAGAGAATATGGAATGGGTGGTAGAAGAAGCTAGTTCTAAATACCAGTTATGACTACCTAACCAGTTGCAGATATGAGAATTGTAATTGTTTTAGTGAAATTTCTTCATTGTTTTGTTATATGTGTTATGTGTTTAACTCAAAATGTATTATTACTAGCATCCATTTCATACATGCATAGATTTATTACAAATAAAGTAAGTTTAAACATGTCCCTGTGATGAGAGGATTGCTGCAGGTAAGTTCTCTCAGTAATACACTTACCTTAGTTTCATTAGGGTGCCATCAAAAAAAAGTTCCACTCAATACAATAACTTCCAAGGGGATCTGCTGGGCCAGGCAAACTGAAGGCAATGATAAGTTCAGAAGGCCATGGTAGCTGTTTTATGAAATTCCAGAGGGTTAATCTTGATAAATTTTCTCAAAGGACATAGGATGATGACAGGGACTTATTAGGAAGAAGTTTTAATAAAATAGAAAACTGCATTGGTGAGAAAAAGGCCAGGAAATTTGAGCCAAGGTATTGTTTTTACCACAGCAATATACTTGCTCATTATTTGAGGATAGCAAGGGCTTTCCTATGGCAATTTTGTTGGGAGACTTTACCCCATCCACCTTACAGCTCTGACATCACCCCTTCAGACTTCCTTTTGTTCCCCAAATTCAAAATTGCTGTTTGACATGGTGTAAATTGAAGAGTGCAGAATTCTTCAGGGAAGGGTTGTTGTTAAGTACTGCTGAGTCAGTTCCAACCTAAAGTGACCCTGTATATGGTTTCCAAGGAGCAGCTGGTGAGCTTGAACTGCCAACTCGGCAGTTCAAACTGCTTTACAGTCTGACACATCAACCCACAGCGCCACACCAGTGAAGGGTTGTTGTTGTTAGGTGCCATTGAGTCAGTACTGACTCATAGTGACCTTATGCACAGCAGAATGAAACACTGGCCAATCCTGGCCCAACCTCACTACTGTTGCCAAACTTGAGTCCATCAATGCTGCCACTTGGCCAATCCATCTCATTTGGGGGGGGGTTTTTCTTTTTTTTTTTGGACCCTCCACCTTACCAAACATGATATCCTTCTCCAGCAAATGGTCCCTCCTGACAATATGTCTGAAGTATGAAACAAGAAGTTTGGCCATCTTGGCCTCCAAGGAGCACTCTGGCCGTACTTCTTCCAAAACAGATCTATTGGTTCTTTTGGCAGCCCATGGCACTTTCAATATTCTCCTCCAACACCATTACTCAAAAGCATCAATTCTTCTACGGTCTTCCTTATTCACTGTCCAGCTTTTACATGCATATGAAGTTTTTGAAAATACCATAGATTGGGTCAGGCGCACCTTAGTCCTCAAGCTGACATCTTTGCTCTTCAACACTTTAAAAAAGGTCTTGTGCAGCAGATTTGCCTAATGCAATATATCATTTGATTTATTGACTGCCGCATCCATGAGTGCTGATAGTTGATCCAAGAAGACTGAAGTCCTTGACAGCTTCAATCTTTTCTCCATTGATAAGAATGTTGTTTATTGGTCCAGTGGTGAGGATTTTTGTTTTCTTTACATTGAGATGTAATCCACACCGAAGACTGTGCTCAAGGGTTGTTGTGGTTGTTAAGTACCATGGAGTCAGTTCCAACTCATAGCGACCCTGTACAGGGTTTCTGATGCTGTAAACCTTTATGGGAGCAGAAAGCCTCATCTTCCTCCTGTGGAACGTCTGGTAGTTTCAAACTGCCAACCTTGAGGTTAGCAGCCCAATTTGTAACCACTATGCTACCAGTGCTCAAGGATTAGAAGGATGAAAATACTGCCTTCAGAAGTGTATTGACCTAGTTGGAGGGTCTGCAGAGAAACAATAGCTTCACATTTTGACATTTTTGTTGAATAAAGTTTTCTATGACATTTTTTTGTGTGTTCTTATTTCATTATTCCATTAGTCAATGCATATTGTAAAATACAATATGTACATGGAGTCAGTGTCTTTTTGGTTGTTCATGTTAGTTGTATCATGATAGGCACAAATATGACTTTATAACTATCTTTATTTAGAGATTATGTATGGTTTAAGGATATTTGTATAGGTACCAAGTTGACAAGGGATGGACTGTGAGGAGGTTACGTTTTAACTTGACTTGTCCATGATTCTCAGTGACTTGGCGCATTATGTAATCATCCTCTATTTTGTGGTCTGATGTGAACAGCCAATCAAGTAAGAGGGAATTTATTTGGGGGCGTGGCCTACACCCTATATAAGGAGACTTCAAGAAGTTCATGGAAAAAGTGGAATTAGAAGTTAATGGAAGTTTTCCATCATTTTTTTTTTTAAATGTTTTATTGTGAATTATATGATAGTTTACATGGGAGAACTTTAGTTTTACATTCATTCCATCGTATATCATCTCACTGCCATGGTTCCAATCCCCCCCATGCATCATCAACCACCCAAAGGGTATATCCCAGAAACCCGCCCTCTACATTTCCCTCTTCTCCCCCCAGTTTTTGGCCCACAGTCCCTTTCCCTCTCTGGGTCCAAGGTCCCCAGTCGCTTCATCACTCCATATCATCATCTCTGTCTCTATCTCAGGCATCTCTGTTTCTCTGGGTAGGGTCCCGCTCTTGGCTCTTCTCCGTTGATGGTCCCAGAGGCCTCCGCTCCTATCCTGGAGAATTAATCACTCCTTTCCTTGTTACAAAACTTCTACCTTTGCATTTCCAACCCTCATAATCCATCCTGATAAGCATTATTCACTACAGTATCGTGAGTTACCCATCTGTATCTCCTTTCATCAGCTCCGCCCAGACAGATTGAATAGTACCTGCTGGAGATTTTGCCTTCCGCCATGCTCCCTAGCACCAGGTTCCCTCTTGAAAGCTTGTAAGCCAGTCACTTCTTGCCTTTGTAGTCCCCCCCCTCCCCATTTGAGTATCCAATGTCCAAGTTGCCCTTCTCCGTCCACTCTGTGTGTGGGTGTGTGTGTGAATGTTTCTTGCTGTGAGAATTTTTTCCCTCTTTTGAGTTGCTGCTCCATAGGTATAGGTCAAGTTCATCAGACCGTATCAGCTCACTCTTTTTTTTTTCCCCCCCCTCTTCTTTCCTCTCCCAGTTGAGCTCCGATCATCCAGTCATCTGGTCCAAGTCATGTGGGTATTATCTGCAAGTGTGGGTGCTCCTGTGTATATGTCCTCTCTTCCCATCAGCCGGTAGCTCCACTCTCCTCTCTAGTCCTCCATGGCCACGCCACTGACTCTGGGCCCAAGATTCCCCGGGCCTCTTCACACTGCTTGCCAACCATGTCCCCAACTGAGTCCACAGAAGTCCACTGAACATTGTAGGGCTTAGCTTGCCACATCATTGCTGCTTTTACCCCACTTCCCCCCATCGGTGATGTGTATGGTCACCAATCAGAGCGTGCATTTCCGTTGGGTCTTAGTCTTGGAAGGGGGTTTGCATTGAGAGGACCTGGCCACTTGCCTTGATGTTTTTCCATCAATTTTTGAAACCCCCTCATACATATGAATGCATTGAAAAGTTCTTTTTTTTTTCATCCTGCATCCAACTTTGACCTCCAGGTCTTTGGACATGAGCCAGCAGCCTGCTGTCTGACCTGCTGATATTGGGTTTATAAGTCTCTGAGGCCACTTTTCAAGAGAACCCTCTAGCCTGACCCACAAATTTGGGACTTATCAGTATATACAACTGTATGAGTCACTTCCTTGAAAGTGGTCAGTTTTACTCTTCTAGATAACTCACCTTAAGACACATAATCAGTCTATTTCTGTTTCTGTAGTGCCTAGCACAGTACTTTCTTCCAAGTATCTTCTTAGTGAATGAAGATTGTGATAGAAGGAGGTTAGGGACAGTTGATGTGCTTTATTATGTAACCCATAGTGGAGTGAGATGTTTCTCTTTGTATTCCCTAATCTCATAGATCTGAGAAGTGGAAAAGCATGGGACTGAGAAATTCACCATGGAGGCTCACCAAAGTCTGTCATGGCCAGTCTTTACATGAATAATTGATAGTTGACTGTAGCATCATCAATTAGTAATGGAGGTCAGTATACTTTCATTAGAATGTAACTTCCTGCAGGTACAACTTTTGTTCACTTCTGTCCTCATATTTTCCAAAGTACAGTGTCAAAAATAGTATGGGTGTTCAGAAAGTT
Organism: Chrysochloris asiatica; assembly: GCF_000296735.1. NCBI lineage: Eukaryota > Metazoa > Chordata > Mammalia > Afrosoricida > Chrysochloridae > Chrysochloris > Chrysochloris asiatica. Next base: position 5,170,582 of record NW_006408635.1, on the reverse strand, counting down.
GAAAATCAATTAATCAAGTATATCAGTTTCCAGAGTGACCAAAGGAGAGACTGGTAGTCAGGAAACCCATTTGCTCTCATTAATAAAACAATCTCATCCATATTAAAGTAACAGTAGATGGAGGGTAGGAAAAGGATCTATTAGTGTGGTCCAGCTGGGGACCTCTAAGATCATTCCTTCCTTCACGGAGCTCATGAATAATAAAATAAATCGGAATGACACCAGGGAATAAGCTGTAAAGTGTCACAAAATGCCAGGAACAAAATCCATCCAAAGTGCTCTTTTTCTTCCAAGGAAAAACCTAAAAGAACTTTTCTGATTACCTGACAGTCCATTTAATCCCCAGGAAACATTCCTTTGTTATCGTTTCATGGAGAATTACTTGAAATAATCCTTTGTACAATGTGCCTGGTTCTATTTTAGTTTTAAATCATGTCCCCTTTCTTTTTGAATTTGTTAAAAAAAAAAAAAAAAGACATCTAATCAATGCCCAAGTGGAAGTGGTATGGCCAAGTCTGAGTTTCTTTCTCTCTAGGATGAAGTTACCTTTTGTGCAGAGGCCATTTAAAAGAGACTTAAAAGACTTTAGGAGTTGAGAAAGGATAATAATAATAAAAAAAAATCCCAAATGTTATAATTAAACTGTACAGACTTAACCATCTCTCTTGTGTATTATTAGAAAGGGATGTGCTTTTTAACCACATACTAATGTTCACAGTGACCTAGATTTTAGAGGACTTGGGCATATCTTAAATGCTTAGGAGAATTCAGGGTATTTGGTCAAGGGAGAGACACAACCCTAACAGTTTTCAACCTTGGTCAGGCCTTAGATAAAATGTGGGAATGAAAAGAAAAGGAAGCTCAAGAAAGGAGTGCAATATCTTTTGTATGTCAGTTAGAATTTCTCATGGTTTGGCTTGGAAATACATCCAAGCAACAAAGAGAGGTACAAGTATCAGAGGGATTTTAATTTCAAAAATAGGACCCTGTTTAAATTAACATGCGGACTCTAGATAATAAAGGTAAGTCCCTTGGATGAGCTTGCTGGCAGTCACCCCATCATCCTCTGTTCCAGAGTCCCATTAGAAGTCCTGGTGAGCTGTAGGGCTTAACTCATCACAAAATTGCCAGCCAAGATGCTTACAGTAGTTACCTGGTGTTTTTCTGATTTCAATGTTTTCAGATCTCTTTCATGCTCTTCCTTTCTTTTTCGATTTTCCAAGGTGAGTTACAGATTGAGGGTCAGGTGAAATTTTGTGTATTGTTTCCAAACCTCACTCCACCCAATGGCTCAGTCCAAATGCAAAATGCAAAATGGAAAATGAATGATCCGTTAACATGATTGCACTTTTTTGTCTTTGAGAAATGCATTGCTTTTTTTCTTCCTCTAGAGACAGTTTCCCTTTGATCTTTATATAGTAACATAAGGCTCAACTACAGAGGATTTTTTTTTTTCCTTTTCCTTTTTCTTTTTTTAAGAATGAACACTGTTCTAATAAATTTGGGGTAGACAGTCACTTTCATGAAAAATTAAGGTGGGGACTTTGCTCACTCCTTCATTTGTTCCTGGGTTTCCAAATATTTCTTAAGGCTTTTTTTGTTTGTTTGTTTGTTTTCCTTTTTATTTTTAAGGAAAATGGTAGATTCCACTGCTGCATTTTTAAACAAACACTTAGTTAAAAATAATATCCAATTTGGCCTTAACTAGAGCATAGCAGAAATTACAAAAGAGAGCTAATGCGGTGTGAACGAAAGGCTTGCATCAACTTGCCAGCACATTATCTTTGTATCTTTAACCAAGGAGGCCTTCACTTGCAGAAATGGCTCTTGACAAAGTTAAGTGGTCCTATATATTGTTTGGGAAATTGCCCTTATTTTGTGTGCTTCTTGTTCCAGTAATGGAACCCATGAGCAGTAGATAATTGCACCAGCCTCATCTATCAAATAATATTAGAAGTCAACAGCTATAATCTGAACCACTTGCTTTACACAGCTTTTCTCTGTATTTTCTGTTCAAATTGTCAGTTGTTACCTGTAAGTGTCCCCATTCCCTGTGGTTGATAGAAGCAAAAAGATTTAAGTAAATCAGGAGGTGAACAGTATGCGGGCTTGGCACAAACTCCACTGCCCGCGGACCACAGCAGATGATAACAGCTCCCTGAAGAGGGAAAAATCATGGTTCTGTGGACTATGTTACATGTTACTATTACTGGTGCAGAGGCTGGGAGAAAGGGTGTTTTCTAGAGATAGTCTGGAAAGTTAAAAACTAACTTTAAGAAGGTCAGAAATAAACCTCTCATTACTGAAGTGTAAATCCACACCGCGTTTCAGCAACCCAACTTGTTTTCTTCATCTCCCATATTCTTGCGCTAAAATCAAAGGGGCTCAAAAACGGAATTGTGAATGCTTGGTTGTAGGGCCTTTGATATTTGCTTTGCTATTCTAGCAACTCATTTTGTAGTCATAACAATTTCCATAGTGTAAGTAGAATAAATTAGTTTTGCTGGAATTGTCATTATAAATATCTTAGGATTGCAGTAGGGTAAGAAGATGTAAGCCCCTTGCCCAATCAATGATGGACAATTTTTATGTGTGTTACTCACACATATAATTGGGAGCCCAGTGGGTTAGGTATTGGCTGCTGGGCTCAACACTACCAACCATTCCGAGAGAGAAAGACTATCAGTCTCAGAACCACTACATAGGTTTGTTATGAGTTGGAACGAACTGGATGGTAGTGGGTTTGGTTTGGTTTGGTTTATATACACAGCAGGTGTCCTGGTGTGGTGCTGTAGGATAAGAACATGTTGGCAGTTTGAACCCACCAGCCACGCCTTGGAAACCCTATACAGGGTCATTATGAGTTGGAACTGACTTGATGACACTTAGCAACACAACATACATATAACAGGATCATGTTTTAGCTATTGTAGCTGGTTCTTCCCCAACTTAATATACAATTGCATTGAATTCCATGGATTGCACATTTAGAATATTTTCAAAGTTTCATTATAAACAATGTTTCCAGGAATATCCTTATAGCTAAGACCTTATCAACATCTGAGATAATTTCATTAAGAAAAATTACTGGAAGGATGATTAAGGACTCAAAGAGTTGGAACAAAAAAGGTCAAGTCAGTTTTTACAAGTATATGGCTTTACCCTTCTATCTCTACCAGGTACAAATGCACTGTAGATATTGATGAGGCAGAAGTACTGTATAGGGGAGAGGGACAGGTGGGCGAGTTCTGGAGCAGCTGTGGATGGTAGTGCTCAGGTGAAACGTCAACAAGAAGGTGAAGCTTCAAATGTTGTTCATGATGATCTGAGCTACATGGAAGGTGCTGCCTGTAGTAGGTGCCTTGGTGGGACCAGCAGTAAGGAGCCAGAGGCAACCAGATATCAAATACAGTTACATGGACAGTGGGTTCTTGCTTGCTTCTCCCTCAGCATCTCTTCTTCCTCTGGGCACCTACAGTGACATGCTTATATCATACACTTGAACACTTTCAAACTGTATATTCTCTCATGCCATTCTGTCCATCTGGAAAAGATATAACAACACAAATTTGATATAGCACAAACATATTCATACCGAAAATGAATATAGAATTTATTCAGGGACCACTGTGCACCAGCTATCCAATATGTTATTACTTTCTCAAATCACTTCATGGTTGTGAGAATGTAATAATATATGAATCTCCTTTTATAGATGATTAAACAGAGGCGCAGAGAGACTAAGTGTTAAAGCTAGTAAGTGGTAAAGGTGTGCGTCAAACACAGTTTTCTCTGATATCTGTCCATGCTCTCATTCATTCTGTTATACTGAATACTTTGCTGGAACTTTATTCTTGTCTCTGAGGCAGAAAGATTTCTGACCTGCAGGACAAAAAGCAAGACAGTGAATAAGAAAGACCGAGGACAAATTGATACCTTTGAATAATGATGATGGCGAAGAATATTGACTATACCATAAACTCCTTTAAGAACAAACACAATTTGTCTTGGAAGTATAGCCAGAATATTCCGTAGAAGTGCTGTTGCTGTTGCTAAATGCTGTCAAGTTGGTTCTGACCTGTAGTGACTCTGTGAAACCCTCTACAGAGTTTGAACTGCTGACCTTGAGGTTCAAATCACCTTTGCAGTCCAGCGTATTAATCCACAGTAAGAATGGCAAAACTTCTTCTCTCATTCTTTGGACATGTGGTCAGGAAAGGACCAGTCCCTGGAGAAGGACATAATGCTTGGGAAAGTAGAAGGTCAGCAAAAAAGAGGAAGACCCTCAATGAGGTAGATTGAAAAAGTGACTGCAACAGTGGGCTCAAACCTAGCAATGGATGTGAGTATATAGGGTCCGTATGGGTCAGAACTGCTTCAATGGCATGTGACAATAACAGCAACAAGGCTTAAAAAGATCTGTGCTGATTACAAGATAGCAATATTTAATTTCATTCATTTTCATTCCTCTAAAGGAAAAAAAAAAAATCATCCATTTGCAGCTGATTGCTTTGCCCTTTGTTCATCTGTTTTGTGTGTGAAGGTTTTTAGCAATATATTGACTTTCTTCATTATCTAAATTTTATGCACCTAATGATATTTATTAGTTTGCTTGGTGACCTTCTTCAAATTTTTGTAGTAAGAACGTACCCTAGAGAACTCATCTAAGTACCTTTTAGCTGGTAAAATGCCTTCAGTGACCAAGAGAAAGCCATATATACTCATTTATGTGAATGCTATTCTTACAATTATTGTTGGAGTGACAGTTTCTCTGAGGCATTTGAATGATACAACGTGTTCAGGTTTAATGCTATCTATAATAAACTCTGCTGCATGCTGTTAATAGCTGGAAGGCATTGATTTTGTTTTCTGCTCGCTTATCTCAAGCCCATACATTTTGCTTGTGTTATTGACTGTTCTGATCATTTCATGCACCATCTCTTTAGAAGATGTATAAATCAATGTCAGCCATGAAACTTAAGTTGTTTATTAGGCTGCCATGTAGGTTTACACCTTCATGAATATCATCTAATGTGGTCGGTGTCAGATGTTTCAAACAATTGTTGACCAGGTCTGATAAAAGAGGACAGCCTTGGAACATGTCGCCACCAGAGTTGGAAAGTTCATTTAATTATTTATTTGGGTCACATGCTATAGTTGACTGGATGCACTTTTTAATGATGTTAATTAACTTCTTCAGGGTGTTAAATTAGTTTAGAGATGCTATGATGATAGCATGACATAAATTGGAACTCTCGATTCGGAGAGATGCATTTGAGGTTTGCACACCAAAAGGAGATTTTGTAGCGAATTAGTGCAAATGAAATCGTACTGCCTACAACCGAGCATAGTTGATGGAAGACCTATGCAGACTTCAGATCAATTTCACACTTAAATCTGAGAGTCAAAAAACAAGTGCAAAAGCCTGAAAGCCTGTCTATCATTTTATATAGTTACTGAATTCCTTAAACAGCACCCATAGAGTGACAAATTTCACCTCAAATCCAATAAAAAATGCTTTCCACAATTAAGGTACTTAGGGAGTGCACTATAAAATCCACTCTCAAGGTTCAGCTTTGAATTTCCTCTTGCTCATAAGCAAATTTTGGATCAGTGTCGACTTTATTTTCTCCCCTAGTAAGTAGAATGTTTTTTGATTCATATCTCTTAAGATATTGCAGGGCATCTTTCAATTATGGGGATCAGTACTTTTCTTGCTAGGGGAGGTGATAGGTTGTACAGAGCTGTGTTGCTACAGTCAATTTTTAGGGGCAGTTGTGGATCTAGTCAAATCAGGAGGTTCTCCCTCACATGTGGTGGGGGGCATGTTTGGGAAAGTCCTCTTAAGTAGTTAGTCACCTGGACTTGGACCAGGATCTCAGAAACCGGTTAACTAGTTCAAAATTAAATTCAGGTAAAGAAAAAAACAATTAGTAATCAAATTGCATTCAAGAATTTTATTACTTTGATTTTTGTTTTAACCCAACCCATAACTAAATGTACATCCAATTAATTTTTTTAATTATATGTTTTAATTTACACATTTATTTGTGTTCCTCAAAATATGTTTACCTGGAACCTCAGGTAAACATGACCTTATTTGGAATAAGGGTCTTTGTAGAGGTATTATGATCTCAAGATGAGACCATTTGGGATCAGTGTCTGCTGTGAATCCAATGATGAGACCTTAAGAAGACATGGGGAAAGAACAGATGGAAAGACCTTGTGGGATTTGGAGCTGTTGTTACTGTTGAAAGTGCCTTTTGAGTTGGTTTCCACTCATAGTGACCCTGTATAGTGTTTCCAAGGAGCTGCTTGTTGGTTTCAACTGCCAACCTCCAGCTTAGCAGTCCAGTGTTCATCCCACAATGCCACACCAGAACTCTGAAGGTTGGAGTTGTTGTTGTTGAGTGCTGTCGAGTCAGTTCGGACCCATAGTGACCCTGTATAGTGTTTCTGAGGAGTGGTTGTTGAGCTTGCAGTCCAGTGCATTTTCCCACAGTGCCACACCAGGATTCCTAGGCCTAAATCAAGGACACTAAGGGTTGCCAACAGCCACCAGAAGCTAAGTGACTGGCATGGGGCAGAGTCTCCCTCAGAACCTCTAGAGAACCAACCTCCTGACACCTTGATTTTGGACTTCTAGTTTCTAGCACTATTGAATGTGGTGGCTCCATTCAATAATCCCTGGACTGTGAACCACAAGGTCCTTGATTGAAGCCTGCCACCTTCTCCATGGGAGAAAGACGAGGCTTTATGCTCCCACAAAGATTTAAAAAGTCTTGTAAACCCAATGCAGGGTCAATATGATTGGGAACCGACTCTACAGCACTTAACAACTTAGACTCTTTAGCACTATGAAAGAATGAATTTATGCTTTGTTTTAAGCTGCCAAGATAGCAGTAATTTGTTATGGCAACCATGGGAAACTAATACATGCTCTCAGACACTTATGTCTGAGAGACTATTGTTAGGTGCCATCTGAATCTTCTGACTTATAGCGACCCTATATGCTACAACACTGGCCGATCCTGTACCAGTCTCACAACTGTTGTTATGTTTGAGCCCTTTGTTGCTACCATTGTCAATCCATCTCATTGGTGGGGGGGTCTTCCTTTTTTTCACTCACCCTCCACTTTATCAAACATGATGTTCTTTTTCAGTGACTGGTCCATCCTGATCAACATGTCCAAAGTATGAGAGAGGAAGTCTTGCTACCTTCATTCTGACTATACTTCCAAGACAGATTTGTTTGTTCTTCTGGCAGTCCATGGTGCTTTCAGTATTCTTCTCCAACACCAAAATTCAAATGCATTGCTTTTTCTATGGTCTTTCTTATTCATTGTCCAGCTTTCACATGCTTATGAGGAGAATGAAAATACCATGGCTGATACACTGATGTTACTTAATTTAGGATGCTTTCCTGCTTCATGATCTGTTCATCTTGCTCTCACAATTGGACTGCCCTTGTCTCTGACTTCTGCCAGCTGAGACTCCACCCATACTTGGAAGGCTAGCTTATATGTCGCTCATCTGCTTGGCTCTTTTGTTTCATTAACCTTCCTTTTCTCTTGGATTCTATGGCATGCTATCTCTGTGTATTTGCTTCCTCCCTTGGAGTATTGGGTCCAGAACGTTTGAAAACAAGTCTAAAATCAGCTTTAAGTTTTTCAAGAATCCTTAGCAACAAGCCTTTGTCCATAGTCAGTTTTCAAAATATGTGGAGTCTAATTGCATGGCATCTTTTGCTATGAGAAAAATCTTGTTTTTATTTCACAATTTGTGTATCAAATTGTGTATGCAGAATAAATTGAAGCCAGGGGAAAAGTAATTTCCACAAACCTCAAATTCTACAATACTAAAAGCAAGTGTTGGGGAAGCTGCTTCTATTTTAATATATTTTGAATGAAAACATGTTGTTCAATGGGTAATTCCATATCCAAATATTTTCTTGGGGACTATGATGTTGAATCATACTTACAGTTGGGGATACTTAATTCACTGTGCTAATCAGTATGCATTTGACTTCTCTATTCTTAGGTGTATTGGTGACTCAAATTGGTTACTGTAGTGCATTATACTTTTATAATAAAAAATATTTCTCTTAAACCTCTTCATTCAGGACTTTAAAAGCACCTCATCACATCTAGTTGTCTAGTTGACTTCTGACTTTTTTTTTTTTTTTTGGTGTGTGTGTGTGTGTATGTGTGTGTGGTTTAAACCAGATAATGTACTTGAAAGCTTTTTAAGAGCTGCCCTGTGCAACACATATTAATTATGAAGTTTCAAAAGCAGTCTTTCTTCAACTCTGAACTGCCAAATGCAAGTAAGGTCTTTATGATATTTAATCCTGTTTTGGATAATCTTTTACATTCCATCTCTGGTATATGCATTCAGGATTTAAGCCCTTTAATGCAATTTCTGTGTATAAATAGGCTTGCTGTCCCCATTTTCTTGATGTTGGATTCTTGGTGGAGGCAGAGCAGCATGGTAGAATGGAAGAAGCAAGGCTTTTGACCCAAGAAAGAGTAAGGTTGAATATTGGCTCTATCATTTTAGGTAACTGTATATCTGTCACCAGAAACCCTTGTGACTCAGTGGGTTAAACACTGGGCAACTGTGAGATCAGTGGTTCAAACTCACCAGCTGCTCCACTTTACTTCTGTAAAGATTTACAATCTCAGAAACCCAATGGGGTAGTTCTACTCTGTCAAAAACGTATTTTTGAGCTTTCCACTTCAGGGAATTCTTTTTATTGTGAGGCTCAAAAACGTATTTTCCAGGCAATATATACAATATATTTTTGAAATAATCGCACAATCTCTTTGATATCCCATGCGAAAAAAGTTTTATTAAAGGTAATATAGAAATGGCTGCAAGCATACATTGACAGAGAACTTCCAGAGGTTCAAGATGGATTCAGAAGAGGCCATGGAATGAGGGATATCATTGCTGATGTCCAGTGGATCTTGGCTGAAAGCAGAGAATATCAGAAAGATGTTTACCTATGCTTTATTGACTAGGCAAAGTCTTCCAATTGTGTGGATCATGACAGGCTCTGGACAACATTGAAAAGTATGAGTATTCCTGAGCACTTGATTGTGCTCATGAGGAAACTGTACCTGGACCAAGAGGCAGTTGTTTGAACAGAACATGGGAACATTGAATGGCTTAAAATTAAGAAAGGTGTGAGACAGGGTTGTATTCTTTATTCTTTCACCATACTTATTCAACTTGTATGCTGAACAAATAATACGAGAAGCTGGGTTATATAAAGAAAAATGTGGCATCAGGATTGGAGGAAGACTCATTAACAACCTGTGATATGCAGATGATACAACCTTGCTTCCTGAAAGTGAAAAGGACTTAAAACATTTACTGATGAAGATCAAAGAGCACAGCCTTCAGTATGGATTACATCACAATGTAAAGAAAACAAAAATCTTCACCACTGTACCAACAAACAACATTCTTATCAACAGAGAAAAGATTGAAGTTGTCAAGGACTTCATCCTTCTTGGATCAACTATCAACACTCATGGAAGCAGCAGTCAAGAAATCAAATGACATATTGCATTAGACAAATCTGCTACACAAGACCTTTTTCAAGTGTTCAAGAGCAAAGATGTCAGCTTGAGGACTAAGGTGTGCCTGACCCTAGCTATGGTATTTTCAATTACCTCATATGCATGCGAAAGTTGGACAGTGAATAAGGAAGACCATAGAGTAATTGATGCTTTTGAGTTATGGTGTTGGAAAAGAATATTGAAAGTTCCATGGGCTGCCAAAAGAACCAATAGATCCATTTTGGAAGAAGTGTAGCCAGAGTGCTCATTGGAGGCCAAGACATATTGTCAGGAGGGACCAGTCACTGGAGAAGGAGATCAAGTTTGGTAAGGTGGAGGGTCAGAGAAAAAGAGGAAGACCCCCAACGTTATGGATTGGCCAAGTGGCAGCATCGATGGACTCAAGCGTGGCAACAGTAGTGAGGTTGGCCCAGGATTGGACATTGTTTTGTTCTGCTGTGCATAGGGTCACTATTAGTCAGTGCCGACTCGATGGCACCTAACAACAACAACATCTTTCAAGTGCAAGTTTCAAAGTCTCTTCTGACTTCCATTTTGGTCTGTTCTTTCCTGTCTTTTTAATGACCGTTTGCTTTCTTCATGTATGATGTTTTTATGTCATTTGACAACTCTTCTGGTCTTTAAGCATTAGTGTCTAATACATTAAATATGTTCTTGAGATAGTCTCTAAATTCAGGTGGGATATATTGAAGATCATACATTGATGCTTGTAAACTTGATTTAATTTTCTTCAGCTTCAGCCTGAACTTGCATATGAGCAGTCTGTTCCACACTCTGCCCCTGGCCTGCTTTTAGCTGACGAGATGGATCTTCTCTACTCTCTTCCAACAGATGGAATTTCTATGCATTCCATTTCATATTTAACAACTTCCAAGTTTCCTAGATTCATACTTCATACATTTCATGTTCTAATTATTAATGTACCATAACAGAAAATGAAGTTCCTGAAAGTTTTATTCCATTCACACCATCATGGTCAACTCTTCTTTGTGGAGGCAGCTTTTCCTCAGTCATATTTCAACCAGAGGGACTCATTTTAAGGCACAATATCTCACAATTTTCCACAGCTATTCATAAGGTTTTAAGTGGCTAAACATTCAGAAACAGTTTGCCTCTCCTTCCTAATCTGTCTTAGTCTGGAAGCTGTGCTAAAAATTGTCCACCAGGAGTGACTTTGTTACTGTTGTTAAGTGCCATCAAGTCAGTTCTGACCCTGCTTGTATTTAAAATACTGATTGCAAAGCTCCCAGAATCACAGCAACACACAAGCCACCATAATAACTTGTGGTTTAAAATGCATATGATACACCCATACTATTCCTAGATAGACTTTTAGAGGAAATAAAAATATATGTATGCAAGCACACACATTTGTTTCAAAAAACAACCTATATACAAATATTTCTAGCAGTGTTAATCCTAATATCCAAAAAATAAACAAGCAAAATGTCTATTAATTGAAGACTGGATAAATAAAATGTGATATATTAATGCAAAACAACGTCTCTTGGCTATAAAAAGGAATGAAGTACTGATAATGCTACAACATAGGTAAACACTGAAAATATTATGCTAAGTGAAAGAAGTCAGACACAACAGATTTCATATTATATAATTCTATTCATAGGAATAGAACCAGCACTCATCTGTCAGTCTGCTATACTGTGGTGGCTTGTATGTTGCTGTTGCTGGAAGCTTTGCCACTGGTAATTTAAATACCAGTAGGATCACCAAGGAAGAAAGAAAGGCACCAAAATAAAGAATATTGAAACATGATGAGTAGCACAAGAATATTGTCAGATATGGTGCTGGAAGATAAACCCCTCAGGATGGAAGGCACTCAAAATATGACTGGGGAAGAGCTGTCTCCTCTAAGTAGAATTGGCTGTGATTATATAAATGGAGTAAAGCTTTTGGGATGTTTATTTGCCGATAGGGCATAACTCAAAATGAGGAGAAATAACTGTAAACATCTATTAATACTTGAAATATGGAATGTACACAGTATGAATCTAGGAAAATGAAAAGTTATAAGAAATGAAATAAAGATTGATACCCTAGTTATTAATGAGCTGAAATGGATTGGTATTGGCCATTTAGAATCTGACAATCACATGGTTTGCTAGGCTGGGAATGACAAATTAATCAGGAGTAGCATTGTATTCATCATAAAAAAGAACATTTCAAGATCTATCTTGAAGTATAATGCTGTCTGTGATAGGATAATATCCATACACCTCTAAGGAAGACAAGTTAACACCATTATTATTCAAATTTACTCACCAGCAACTAAAGCCAGTGCTGATTAATTTGAAAAATTCTACCAACTTCTTTAGTCTGAAATTGATCAAACATGCAATCATGATGTATTGATAATTGCTGGTTATTAGAATGCAAAGGTTGAAAATAAAGAAGAAGAATCAGTAGTCAGAAAATATGTCATTAATGATAGAAATGTTGTTGGAGATCTCATGGTAGAATTTTGCAAGACCAATGATATATTCATTGAAAACACCTTTTAAAACAACATGAAAGATGACTATGCACATGGACCTCACCAGATGGAATACACAGTATTGTAGTCAAATTGACTACAACTTTTGGAAGAGATGGTGGAGAAGTTCAATATCATCAGTCAAAAGCAGGCCAGGAGCAGACTGTGGAACAGATCATCAGTTACTCATATGTAAGTTCAGGCTGAAGCTGAAGAAAATTAAATCAAGTCTATGAGAGCCAAAATATGATCTGGAACATATGTCATTTGAATTTAGCGATATTCTCAAGAACAGATTAGATGCATTAGACATTAATAGTGGAAGAGTTGTGGAATAGAACAAGGGATATTATTGCTGATGTCAGGTGGATATTGGCTGAAAGCAGAGAATACCAGAAAGATGTTTTCCTGAGCTTTATTGTCTACATAAAGGCTATCAATTGTGTGGATCATGACAAGATATGGAAAGCATCGAGAAGAATGAATATTTTGGACACTTAAGTGCACTCATGAAAACCCTGTACATAGACCAAGAGGCACTTGTTCAAACAGAACAAGGGAACCCTAAATGGTTTAAAACTAGGGAAGGTGTGCACAAAGGTTGCATTCTTTCACCATATTTATTTAATCTGTATCCCAAGCAAATAATCTGAGAAATTGAATTATGTGAAGAAAAAGATGACATCAGGATTGGAGGAAGACTCATTACCAATCTGTGATATGTAGATGATACAACTTTGTTTGCTGAAAGTGAAGAGGACTTAAAATACTTACTGATGAAGATAAAACACCACAGCCTTTGGTATGAGTTGCATCTCAATATAAAGAAATAAAAAATCCTCACCACTGGACCAATAAACAACATCTATATCAATGGAGAAAAGATTGAAGTTGTCAAAGATTTCATTTTACTTGGATCAACCACCAAAACTCATGGAAGCAGCAGTCAAGAAATGAAAAGATGTATTGCATTAGGCAAATTTGCTGCACAACAAGTGCTGAAGAGCAAAGATGTCAGTTTGAGTACTAAGGTGCACCTAATCCAAGTAGTAGTAATTTCAATAACCTCATATGCATGTGAAAGTTGGACAGTGAATAAGGAAGACCACAGAAGTGCATTTGAGTTATGGTGTTGGAAGAGAATATTAAAAAGTGCCATGGACTGCCAAAAGAACAAACCAATCTGTGTTAGAAGAAGTGCAACCAGAGTGCTTCTTGGAAGCCAGGGTGGCCAGACTTCATCTCTCACACTTTGGCCATACTATCAGGAGGGACATTATGTTCTCTGCAGAAGGATATTATGTTTGGTAATGGGGAGGGTCAGAGAAAAAGAGGAAGACCCCCAATGAGATGGATTGGTACAGTGGCAGCAGCAATGGGCTAGGGTGTAGCGATGATTGTGAGGTTGGCAGTCAATAATTTAAGTCCTCTTTGCTTTCAGCAAGCAAGGTTGTAAATCAGCAGCATATTTGAAGGTTATTAATGAATTTTCCTCCAATCCTTATGCCATGTTTTTCTTCACATACTCAAGATTCTCAGATTATTTGCTCAACATACAGATTGCATATATATGGTAAAAGAATACAACCGTAGCTCACCTTTCGTAATATTAAACCATTCAGTGTTCATTTGTTCTATTTGAAAAACGGCCTCTTGGTCTATGTACAAGTTTGTTATGAGCACAATTCAGTGTTATGGAGTACCTATTACCCTCAGTGTTGTTCTTAGCTTGTCATGATCCACAATGTTGAAAGGCTCTTTGTAGTCCATCAAGCACAAGACTTCTGTTAATCATTCCAACTTTTGCCTTTCACCTGAATTTTGGCTCCTTACTTTGTTATCAGCTCACTGATATAGTTTAAAATAAAGATTTCAGATTTTTATTAAGCATATTTAGTTGCTTATAATAAATAGATTGGTTAGAGTATCTAATTTGCCATGTTATGGACTGAATTGTGTTCTCGCAAAAGATATGCTGATCTCCTAACTCTTAGTTCCTGAGGATGTGACCTTGTTTGGAAACATGGTTGAAGATGTCATCAGCTGTATTAACATGAGGTTATAGTGGAATAGGATGGTTCCTAACCCAATACTGGTGGTGTTCTCTAAAACAAGAGAAGATACACCAAGAACAGAGTCACAGAGGGCAGAATGCCATGTCAGCTGTAGCTGCAACCCAAGGAATACCTGAGGCAATGGGACACTAGGAAAGGCAAGCATAGTCTTTCTCTGTTGTTAAATACCATCAAGTTGGTTCTAACTCATAGTGATCTGGATAGGATTTCTGAGGAGCGACTGGTGTGTTTGAACCACTGAACTTGTGGTTCAAACTGACCTTGTGGTCCAATGCTTACTCGACAGCACCATACCAGGATACCAGTCTTCCTCTAGTGGTGGCAGTAGTTGTGTGCCACCGAGTCCGTTCTGACTCATAGTGACTCTGGATAGCACTTTTGAGGCTGTAAAGCTTTATGGAGGGAGAAAGTCTCATTTTTCTCTTGTGGAGCGACTTGTAGATTTGAACTATTGACCTTGCAGTTAGGAGCCCAGCTCATAATCCACTATGCTACTAGGACTCCTTGGTCTTTCTCTAGAGCCTCAGGAGGAGTATGGTCTTGGTGGCACCCTGTGTTCAACTTTCTAGCCTCTAGAAGTCTGAGAGAATGTATTTCTGTCCTTCTCGGCCCCATAGTTGGTGGTACCTTGTTACAGCAACCCTAGGAAACAGATACAACCTAAGGTCATGAATAGAGGGCAGGAGCTCCTTCACGTGTATCACCTGGTATTCTTATACAGCTACTAATCAATTCATCCTTTACAGAGAATTTAACAAAAGAAAATGAGTCTAAAGTACAGTGAGTCCAGTTATGACTCAAAGGCTGATTGGATACTGATTGAGCCACTAAGGACATGCAAAGATCCCTGGATATTAAAATACAAAATAGAACAAAACATTATAGACAGTCATCTATCTTGTCTGGTGATACGCCGTTTTGTTGGAGGGAGAATGCTGGATAATGTGACCTTTTAATGCCCCTTTCAGTTCTGTCATTTTATGATATTTTTGAGGAAAAAAGCTAGACTTTCAGAGCCGTTTTTCACCATGAGTATGTGAAGTGATATTATGAACCTGGTCTAGTTTCTATCTGTCAATTTCAACTTCCTGCAGTGAAATTTCCAGGTACTGAGTTTTACTCTGCAGGACACAAATTTCTTTTTCTTGTGATTTTTCTGTTTTCTTAGGCCTTTAAAATCATACCCTAAAATGTGTAAAGAATGATTCTTTCCATCTGTATACACAGGGATTTCCCTCTGGCTTCTCTGTAGATAAGATAGAGTAAATATCAGAAATAACAAAATCAATGTTCCGTTAATAGCTGATGGAGTGAATGTAAAGATTAAGGGCGGGAAAGTACTTTTAGTATTCAGAGAGATTTCCCCAGTGTATGAAGTCACTGAGGGCCCTTTGTGACAAGGCTGCTAGAAATGAGCTCATCAGGGGTTATTCATTGATGTAGAATTTGATGTCTGATGCTTTATTGGCACCCCCAAAAGTTCACCACGGTGTGACAGGCAGTACCTCTCCTTTTAGTCACTAGATTATTAGCACAAGCTGTAGCAAATGTTAGTTCCTAAATCAATTCATTGTCACTGAGTTAATTTCAACTCCTAGTGCTCTTAGAGGACAGAGAACTGTTTCATAGGGTTTTCAAAGTTGTAATCTTCACAGAAGCAGATGGTCACATCCTGCAGAATGGCTGGTGGGTTTGAACCACAGGCCTTCCACAAAGTGCTTACCTATGCACTGGACCGCAAGGTCAGTTTGAACCACAAGGTCAGCAGGTCAAACCCAGTAGCTTCTCCTTGGAAACCCTATACGTTGCTATACGTCGGAACCGACCCCACGACAATTAATAACAACAAGGTGGATTCCTGAGGTGATGCTTTTGGATCAGCACTGGATTGCGAACCACAGGTCAGCAGTGCAAACCCACCAACTGTTCCTTGGGAACCCTATACAAAGTCGTTATAAATCCGAACCGAGGTAAGGACACTTAACAACAACAGGGTCCCAAGAATTGATCGTGAAAAGTAGTTTTCCCTGTGTGAAGTCATCATCTTATATTCATTTTATACTGAAAATAAATAAAAGTGTAATTTTATATTAATGAAGGAGTTAAATCCCTAATCTGAGATCTGTTTGGTAGAGTATTTCCTTATTTCCTTTTTCACTTGATTTGTAAGTATGGTGACCTACGGAGGCCGGCGGGGCAGGGCCAGCGGGC
The DNA here is from genome assembly GCF_000296735.1 of Chrysochloris asiatica. Lineage (NCBI taxonomy): Eukaryota > Metazoa > Chordata > Mammalia > Afrosoricida > Chrysochloridae > Chrysochloris > Chrysochloris asiatica. The sequence goes on along the minus strand of NW_006408635.1, from coordinate 5,154,215 downwards.
TAAAAATCCCGGTTGTGCAGAGACATCTGTGTTTTCCTTTCCTTATAGTGCCTTTTCCCACTTTTTGCTTGATTCTCTTTGCCTGGTTATCTTCCACTTTCCCTCATCCCCCAGCTCCAAATAGTAAAGCTTATGAACAGTATAAAGCAATATATTTTCAATATTCATACTCCCAGCATCTTGAATTAACAACCTTTACCATCTGGAATTGGAGTCCAATGTGGCTCTGTGGGTTAATGCGCTGGACTGCAAAGGTTTGATCTATTAGGCTGATGATTCAAGCTCACAAGCCGCACTTCAGATACTCTCTGTATAGGGTATGGGTGGGAACTGACTCAAGGGCACTTAACAACATCTTGAATTGGACTCCTGGTGTGGCACTGTAGGATGAGTACTGACTGAGAACCACAAGGTCGGGGGTTCAAACCCATTAGCAATGCCTAGGAAACCCTATAGAGCATCTCTATGAGCTGCAACTGACTTGACACAAACAACAAAACAAAAACCCACCAAAACAACAACAAAAAACTATCTTGAATTATTTGCTTCTTAAAAATATAACACATTGCAGAGACAACTATTATTGCTCTTTCTTATCCTTCTAATACATCTGCTCAAGCAGTCCAGAAATCACCCACTTCAGGAAAATTCCCTAAGGCGCTCTGGTATTGTAGTGGTTACAAGTCGGGCTGGTAACCTCAAGTTGGAAACTACCAGTTGTTCCACGGGAGAAAGATGAGGCTTCCTGCTCCCGTAAAGATTTACAGCCTCAGAAGCCCTCTGCAGGGTCGCTATGAGTAGGAACTGACTCCATGGCACACAACCACCACCAACAGCAACCAGGAAAATACCATTGCTATCTGCACAGGCGGAATCTGCCTCTGTTGTGCACAATGTTGTTGTTGTTATTAAGTGCCATCAAGATGGCTCCGACTCATAGCGACCCTGTATAGGGTTTCTGAATAGCAGCTGGTGAGCTTGAACTACCAACCTTGCAGTTCAAATGGCTTTGCAGTCTGGCGCATTAACCCACAGTGCTACACCAGCACCCCAATGTTAGCCAACTACATTTCAGCCACTTTGGGGGGCACCAAGTAAAGGATATTGAAAGGCCTGCAAATGCGCTAAGAATAATTCTTGACAAGAAAGATGCAAATAGGTCGTTAGCTTCAGAGGAGTTTTCTTGGAAAACGTGTATAGACGGGCACCAGCCACACAAAGAAGTCTTCTGGAAAATATTTACCCACCTCTGATTCGTTTGCATGACAGCTTCAGGTCAAAAGCAAACAATGTTAGAGAACAGGGAAAATACTGAGATATGTAACTTACGATACTAGGAAAATCAGAATCTTCCTAATTGCTTTTGCTCATCCTTATGGGCTGCCAAAAGAGAACCAACAGATCTGTGTTGGAAGAACTTCAGCCCGAGTGCTCCTTGGAGGCCAGGATGGCCAAACTATATCTCTCATATTTCGGACATATTGTCAGAAGGGACAAGTCACTGGAGAAGGCTATCATGTTTGGTAAGGTGGAGGGTCAGAGAAAAAGAGGAAGACCCCCAGCGAGATGGCTTGGCAGAGTGGCAGCATCGATGGGCTCAAGTGTGGCAACAATTGTGAGGTTGGCCCAGGACTGGACAGTGTTTCATTCTGTTGTGTATAGGGTCGCTGTGAGATGGTACTGACTCAATGGCACGTAACAACAACAACAACAACAATAACAAGAGATCATAGGAAAGCAACCTGAAGGCAGGAGGAGCAGACAAGGTGAAGATCTTGCAAATTCTTCAAATGTGAGTGAGATTCTGTGATAAATCCTAATTTTCTGGTAAGTTCTTTCCTGGAAACTTTAGTCAGATTTTCTGGAAAGATTACTGATGTATTGTGGAATAATGATCATTTGTTGTGTCACTGTATGATAACTGGACTGCTAACCTCAAGGTTGGCAGTTCAAACCCAGAAAGCGCTCCTCAGAAACCATATACAGGGTCTCCATGAGTCAGAACAGACTCAGCAGCACTTAACAACAACACATTCTCTAAAGAGAAGCCCTGGTAATACTGTGAGTTAGGTATTGGACTGCTAACCACAAGGTCAGTGATTGGAACGCACCAGCCATTCCAAGGGAGAAAGATAAGGCTGTCTGCGTCAGTAAAGATTTAGTCTCAGAAACTCTATTTAGGATCATTGTGAATCAGAAGGGGTCCTGGTGTGGCACTGCAGGATAATCACTGGACTGCAAGGTCCGCAGTTCGAACTCACCAGCTGCTCTTGGGAAACTCTATACAAGGTCAATATGTGTCAGAACCGATTTGATGACACTTAACAACAAGAGAACTTGGAGCCGCAGCGAGAACTTGGAGCCGCAGCGAGAACTTGGAGCCGCAGCGAGAAC
>NW_006408635.1:5140457-5147969 GCF_000296735.1 Chrysochloris asiatica | reverse complement strand
TCGAACATTGTTTCGTTCTGCTGTGCATGGAGTCGCTATGAGTCGGTTCCGACTCGATGGCACCTGACAACAACAACAACAACAACAACATTGTTTGACTTAGTCATGGAAAGGAGTGTGTGGGCTGGGTTCTCTCAGAAACTGCTAGAACAGTGTGCCACACCCACCTCTCATAGGCCCCTGTGACTCCAGGTCTTGAGAGGAGATTCTTGGGAGGACTTAGTGAAACTCTTCTCATACTGCCAGCTATATCTGTGGTAAAGTTTTGGACAAGCATTTAGAGGTAGCCTTTAGGTTTACAATTCATTCTGGTGTAGAGAACTAACTATTTTTTGCCCCATATCAGTGCAATCTTTTTGGGCCTGCATCCTTACTCTTTGTGATTATGTTAGGTGCCATTGAGTCAGTTCTGACTCATAGCGACCTCATGCGCAACAGACAGAAACACTGCCTGGTCCTGTGCCACGTTCACAACTATTACATTCATGCTCATTTCTACGGCCCATTTCCACTCCTCGTTTTGGCTGACTCTCCACTTTGCCAAGCATAATGTCCTTACTCTATATATACACGTTTGCACTGCTAACTGTTGATATTGTTGTTGTTGTTAAGTGCCGTTGAGTCGGTTCCGACCCATAGCGACCTTGTATAGGGTTTCCAAGGAGTGACTGGTGAGCTTGAACCATCGACTTTGCAGTTCAAACTGCTTTGCAGTCTGGCGCATTAACCCACAGCGCCACTGCTGACTAATGTGATATTATTACATTTCATTTTTAAGGCATGGTTGTTTTGTTGTTGATATTTTTAATTTTGGAGGTCAGAAGCATATGTAGACAATAAATATTAGACAAAGTAAGTAGGTAGAAACTGGGGAGGGGTTTTGATTCACAGCTGAAGCTTGGTTTTTTATCAAGCCAATAATGAGCTGAACTTGGGATCGGATTCTCTACTCCTAGGCAGATTGGTGGTCAGCATATCCCCAGCCTTTGACTTTGCATTACTTCATCTTGTGTCCCTGGCAGAAAGAAGCTAAACGGCAGAGAATTTACTCTGCATAAATTATTGCTAGCCTTAGCTGGAATTACACATGCTTTTGACCCTCTGTAGATAAGGAGCCCAATGGGGAATTGTCCAGTTATAATTTTTTTCTCTATATTTTTCAGTTAAATCAAATTCCAAATCTTGAGGTCATCTGATAACCCTCAAAGATATTAAATCTATAAAACAGGTGTCTGAATCATATGCTCACAAATATAATTTATAGTTTGTTTCATTAGTGTGAGCTATTGATAATGTTGTAAACATCTCACTATAGTTTTATTTAATAATTCACTCTTATATAATTAGGGACTGGTTTAAGTTATGCAACATGCTTATGTTTTAAAATATGGGCATTTTAAAAAGTGTTTTACACTACTATCTATGAAATGAAACAAAACATCAAGTTTGTTGTTAGGTGCCATCGAATAAGTTCTGACTTACAATGACTCTGTGCACAACAGAATGAAATCCTAGTCTCAGTTTTTGTTATGCATGAGCCCATTATTGTCACTGTGTGAATCTAGCTCATTCGGGCGTTTTCCACTTTTTCATTGATTTTCCAGTTTACCAAGTATGATGTCCTTCTTTGGGGACTGGTCCCTCCTGATAACTTGTCCAAAGAATGAGAGACAAAGTCTCACCATCCTTACTTTTAAGGAAAGTCTGGCTGTACTTCTAAGACAGATATGTTTGTTCTCCTGGTAGTTCATGGTACTTTAAGTAGTTTTCTCCAACACCGTAATTCCAATGCATTGATTCTTTTATGGTCGACCTTATTCATTGTTCAGCTTTCACATGTAAATTTTTATGGGAGCAGAGAGCCTTATGAGTACCATGGATTGGGTCAGGCACACCTTAGTTCTCAAAGTAACATCTTTGCTACATGCATATTATTAAAATTATAATGTTTTAGCTGCTCAAGTTTTATTGTTTGTACCGACCCAACCAAAAATTAGCAAGGTGTTCTTTGAGTGGTCAAAATAGCTACAAACTGCCCAAACTATGTATTTTCACCTGGAAGTTTCAGGGAAATATCCTTGCCTTACTTGCCTTGATATAGAGGAAAGTGAGGCAGTGTGCTCCCATAAAGATTTACAGCCTCAGAAACCCTCTGGACCAGTTGTACTCAGCAAGCAACCTGATCAAGAGCTTTGCACAGAGAGAACAATTAGACAGATATGACTGAGCTAAATGGGACAGAAGTAAAAGAATGATATCGGCACAGCCTAGGAACAACAGGGCTCTGGGATGCAAAGACTGGGATATGGTTGGAATAGGGAAAAGGAGGGAATAATGTTAAGATGCTTGGCTGACTTTTGAACCTTGGTTTCCCATACATTATATTATAAAACAGACACTGGAGGGGGAGAGAAAGGAATAGCCAGAGATGTCACCATAGAAAGCTTGTAAGTCCATCTTCTGCCTATAAATGATTGGAATACCTAAAACTGGGACTACAACGTGCCCAGTGAAGGAGGTTTCCTGAAAAGCCTCAGCAGTACATAAGAATATAGATCGAAGCCTAAACACACCCAGACCTTCAGAGACGGGAAAGTTTCCCGTCTGGACCAGCCTGGAGCAGCAAGAAAACCAGAAGACACTTCTTGAAAGAAAGACCTACAGGAAAAATACAGAACAATAAGGGCAGTCCGACTGCTACCACAAGAACAAGCAAGTTTCTTGCCCAGGAGACATCAAGGCAAGTGGTTGGGTCCTCTCAGTACAAATCCTCTCCCAAGACTAAGATGCAATGGAGATACACGCTCTGATTGGCGACCATGCACATCACCCATAAAGAGAAGTGATCAAAGAACATCAATGAAGCAGCGAGCTAAGCCCTACATCATTCAGCAGACTACTCTGAACACAGGTGGAGACTTGGCCGGCCAGCAGCGAGGCAGGACCTGGGGACTCATGGGCTCAGAGTCAGTGACACAGCCACAGAGGACTAAAGCGGAGAGCGAAGAGACCAGCTGATAAGAAGAGGGCAGACAGATGCAAGAACACCCACACTTGCAGATGATGCCCACTTGACCTGACTTCAATGACTGGATGAATAGAACTCAACCCAAGGAAGAAAGAAGAGGAAAAAAGAAAAAGTGTCATCTGATAAACTTGATGAACTTGACCTACACCTATAAATGCAGTAGCTCAAAAGAGGAAACAAATCCCGGCTCCATGAACTATTCCCACCCCCTCCAAACAAAGAGTGGATATAGATGGACAACTTGAACATTGACTACCCAAAATGTGGGGAGAGATACAAAGGTAAGAAATGACTGGCTTACAAGGTTTCAAGAGGGAATCTGGACCACAGAGTGGGGAGGATAGTAGAGTATCCAGTGAATAGTACCCAACCTGTCTAGGAAGGGTTGATGAAAGAAATCCAGATGGGGCAGGCTTGCAGGGTATACCCTTTGGTTGGGGGATGATGCATGAACAGGATGGTAATCATGGCAATGAAACGATGTATGATAGAATGAATGTAAAACTAATGTTTCCCCGTGTAAACTATCACACAATACACAACAAAACATTCATTTTAATAAAAAAAAAAAGAAGAGCTTTGCACAACACAGCTGAAGTGTGTGTGTGGCTGTATGTGTCTAGAAACCATGGCTTATTGTAGGTCAGCATCATCCTTATCTACAACAGAAAGCCAGAAGCCAAGTATTGGCCACCAGTCATAAGGCTGAATTCATAAACGTTGTTGTTGTTGTTGTTATGTGCCGTGGAGTTGGTTCCGACTCATAGTGGCTGAGGCTGTTAATCTTTACGAGAGCAGAACGCCTCATTTTTCTTCTGCGGAGCAGCTGGTAGTTTTGAACTGCTGACCTTGCTGTTCGCACCCTGATTCGTAACCACTATGCTACCAGATCCTACGCTACATTGCTCCTATTAAAATATATATGAATTGTTGAATAGAAAACTGATCTGTTCTGTAAACCTTCACCCAATTCACAATAAAACATTTAAAAAATATATATATATATATATTGTCTAGCTTTTAACTTGAAAATGTAATACTTCATTGTGATAAAAAAAGAACAATTTCCCAAAGATTCAAACAGGTGGATTGTAAAAACAGGTCTTGCTACCAGACCTCGTTTCTAGTTGTACTTCCCAAGGGCAGGCCTTCTTCCTACATTCTTGTGACTCTATTCTGAAATAGTTTGTATATCTACAAGTTATTGCATATATTTAAATTATATGTGTATGTATGTTGTTGTTAGGCGCTGTTGAGTTGGTTCTGACTCATGGCGACCCTATGTACAAGAATGAAACACTGGCCTTGTGCCATCCTCATAATTCTTGTGTTTGACTCCATTGCTAATGTCACTGTCTCAATCTATCTAGTTGGGGGACTTCCTGTTTTTAGCTAACCCTCTACTTGTATGTGTATGTATACTCCATGAGTATGTTTGTGCATCCATGCGTATGTATGAGTATGTGTGTGCTATATATGTATGCCTCTCCTTATTTAAAAAATATTGATTTCACCCACTTTCTCTATCATTCCAATTGGTGAAGGTCCAAATAAGACATCCAGATAGGTCTACATCATTCTTTTAATGGCTGCATAGTTATCGACTCTTTGGATGTACCCAAACCCACCGTCATAAAATTAATTCTGAATCACAGCGACCACACAGGACAGAGTAGAACCACTCTCATAGAGTTTCTGAGACTGTAAATCTTTATGGGAGCAGAGAGGTTCATCTTCTCCTGCAGAGGAGCTGGTGGGTTTGAACTGCAGTTGGGTAAGCCCAATGCTTAACCCACTGTGTAACCAGAACTTTTTATTTAACCCGTATCTGAATGTTGGGTATTGTTAAGTGCCACTGAGTTAGGTTCCATCTAATAATGACCCTGTGTAGGGTTTCCAAGGAGTGGCTGGTGAGTTTGAACCACTGGCCTTGTGGCTCAAATTGAGCTTGCGGACTAGAGCATGATCATGTAGCGCCACACCAGGTCAACTGCTATTACAAACAAGTCTGTACATTGGTCTTTGGGCACTGGAGTGAATATATCTCCAATACAAATTATTCCAAGTGGACTTGTTTGGCCAGAGTATATTAACATTTTAATTTTAGCGAATATTGAAAATAATCTCTATCTAAAAGACTGCACAGTAGAAGGTTGCCGTCAAAGTAGACTCTTATGGTTTGACAGGGACACTCCACATCTCGGATAATCTCAGATAACACCAGCGGAGAGGAGGCCTGAATGTCATCCGTCTCTATTGTATCAACTAGGCTTATACTATATGCAGTTTGTTGTTGGTGTTAAGTCGGATCCAACTCACAGTGACCCTGTATAGGGTTTCCAAAGAGTGGCTGGTGAGCTTGAACTGCTGACCTTATGGTTGAAACAGACCTTGCAGTCCAGCGCATTAACCCACAGCACCACACCAGGACTCCATATGCAGTTTAAATGTGTGCAAAATGCTTCCCCTATTATCATCTTAAATTCTCAAGACATACAATAATAACAACCTGCACTATTATTCCACTATAAATCATGAGGAGCTCTGGTGACTCAGTGGTGAAGTACTTGACTGTTTACCAGAAGATCAGAGATTTGACCCCACCAGTTGCTCTTCCAGGGTAAAGATGAATCAGTCTGTTTCCATAGAGATTTGTAGCCTTGGAAACCCTATGGGGCAATTCTACTCTGTCCCATAAAGTCACTATGAGTTGGAAGTTGACTCAATGTCAGTATTTGTGGGGGGCTAAATCACTATATAAGGAGCTGTGGTAGTGTAGTGGTTACGAATCGGGCTGCAAACCACAAGGTCAGCAGTTCGAAACTACCAGCTGTTCCACGGGAGAAAGATGAGGTGTTCTGCTCCCATAAAGATTTACAGCCTTGGAAACCCTGTACAGGGTCACTATGAGTTGGAACCGTCTCTACGGCACACAACCACCACCAAATCACTATATGATATCAATATTTGGAACCACTCAAAAGTAAATGAAAACGTGAATGTCAGACAAGTGATTGTTAAGACTATTGTAGTAAAAAATTGTACACTTTGCTTACACAGAATATTCTACGATCTTTGTGAAGTGTAAGTAAATTCCATCATTATGTGTCTCTAATACTGGAAATGAAAGGATTAGGAAGCAGCACTCTTGCATTTAGTGCTATTTGAGGGCATGAGAGACACAGGAATGTTTGAGTAGAAGCCAGCTATTGAGGTCAGAGTTCTGGCTTTACACAAATTTGTGGCATATTCAATTTTCTTTTGTTTAAAGGTGGCAAAGTGTGCTTGACAAAGAAGAACAAATGCATGATGAATTCAAACTTCTGTAAAAAATGTGTCCAACAGCAATTCCTAGTTATTTACTTGTTGAGTTGTTAAAAGCAACTTACATTGAAGTAAAAATAATTGAATATTGAAAAGGTCAGAGTATTCTATGTAATGATGAATGTTAAAATTTTTTGAAAAATCCCATTGGTACGTCAATATGTACCCCATATCAGAAAGGCAGAAGGATAGGAACTCTCTAATAGAAATATAACATAGTCTAGTAAAACATTCTTTTTCTCAGAATTCCCATCATGAGCCCTTCTCATGGCACAAAAGTCATTGATTACTTCCCTTCACTATAAGTGCCACACATTGTGTATTTATCACCGATTCATCTCTTTGTCTGTCCTTGTTGTTTTGATCAAGGACATGGGGTTGCCCAACTTCTGAGTTCTGAGTGATCCATGATTGTCTATACAGCTTTGTAGAGATCACTTTTTGATTCTCCTAGGTTGTTGTTGTATGCTATTGAGCTGATTTCAATTAATAACAACCCTATACAGGGTAGAACAGTCCCATAGGTTTTACAAGGCTGTAATATTTGCAGAAGTGGATTGTCATATTTTTCTCCTATGGTCTTTCAGTTAGCAGCCAAGTGCTTTAGCCATTTTGCCACCAGGGCTCATTTTAACATGGACGGGGGGATGAACATGGGAAACAGATGATAGGAATTTTTGTCTTGGCCATTTGTCAACTATGTTTTTCTGACATTCAGCTTCCTTGTCTCTAAAATGCAGTCTTGATAGTAGCCATCTCATCTGGCTGTTGTGAGGATGAAATGAATTAATCCATGTACAACACCTGAAACAGTGCCCTGCCCATTACTTAAAGCATGTCTTCTAACAGTTAGTTGCTGCTTTTATTATTATTATTAAGCTCCTTTTCTATATTCAAAGCCCACTACTCATCTGTCAGTTTGTCATACTGTGGTGTCTTGTGAGTTTCTGTGATTCTGAAAGCTATGCCACCGGTATTTTAAATACCAGCAGGTCAACTATAGTGGACAGGTTTCATACGAGCTTCCAGATGAAGACAGACTAGGAAGAAGGAGTGATGAACTACATCCGAATATTTAGTCACTGAAAACCTTATGAATAGCAGAGAAACACTGTCAGATATAGTGCCAGAAAATGAGCCCCTCAGGTTGGAAGGCACTC
>NW_006408635.1:5103202-5114578 GCF_000296735.1 Chrysochloris asiatica | reverse complement strand
ACGTGAGAGAGATGAGGCTTTCCGCAACTTGCAGTTAAACAGCCTTGTGGCCCAATATTCCGTGTTGTTGTTGGAGCTCCACACTACACGTCTCGCTGCGGCTCCAAGTTTAAGGAATACTTAAAATGGGGCGGCAAGGTACCCAATGAAGGAGGCTTCCTGTGTAGCCTTTGCATTACGTAAGACTATAGGTGTAATCCTGAACCCCATCCAGAATCTTCTGAGGTGGGAAATTTCCACTTGAGAGGACAAGCAGACCATCCTGGAGTGATTAGAAGAAAAGAAGGTACTCCTTGAAAGAAAGACCAACAGGAAAAATACAAAATAATATAGGCAGACCGACTGATTGCTATAAAAACAAGCAAGTTGCTCACCTAGAAGACATTAAGGCAAGTGGTCGGGTCCCCTCAGAGCAAACCGCCTTCCAAGACTAAGACTCAGTGGAAATACATGCTCTAATTGGTGACCACTTTCGTCACTGATAAAGGGAAGTAGGGAAAAACAGCAATGAAGCTGTGAGCTAAGCCCTACAATGTTCAATAGACTCCTGTGAACCCTGGTGGAGACCTGGTTGGCCAGCAGTGTGACAATACCTGGGGACTCTTGGGCCCAGAGTCAGTGACATAGCCACAGAAGACTAGAGTGGAGAGTGAAGCGTCCAGCTGATAAGAAGACAGGGCATATGCACAAGAACACTCACATTTGCAGATACTACCCACTTGATCTGGCTTCAATGACTGGATGATCAAAGCTCAACTAGAAGAAGAAGAGGAAAAAAAGAGTAATCTGATACAATTTGATGAACTTGACCTACACCTGTGGATGCAGTAGCTCCAAAGAGGGAACAAATCTTTACAGTAAGGATCATTCCCACCCCCCTCCACACACAGAGTAGACAGGGATGGGCAACTTGGACATTGGCTACCTAAAGTGGGGGTGGGGGTCTTCAAAGGCAAGAAGTGACTGGCTTACAAGCTTTCAAGGGGGAATCTAGATCCAGAGGGTGTTGTTGTTGTTGTTGTTATGTGCCGTGGAGTTGGTTCTGACTCAGAGGAAGGCAAAATCTCTATTGAATGTATCCAATCTGTCTAGGCAGAGCTGATGAAAGGAAATGTGGATAGGTCTCTTGTGATAAAATAGTGAATAATTGTTATCAGGACTGATTGTGAGCGTTGGAAATGCAAAGGTAGACATTTTGTAGCAAGGAGGGGAGTGATTAACTTTGCAGTTTAGGAGCGGTGTCCCTGGGACCATCAAGGGAGAAAAGCAGATATTGGGACCCTTCCCAGAGAAGCAATTACACCAGAGATGGAGGCAGAGGCAATGATGTGGAGAGATGGAGTGGCTGGGGACTCCAGACCCAAAGAGGGAGAAGGGCTGTGTGCTGATGATCAGGGCAGCAGGCTTGCAAGGTATACCCTGTGGTTGGTTGATGATGCATGGAGGGATTGTAACCATGGTGATGAAATGATATACGATTGGATGAATGTAAAACTAATGTTCTCCCATGTAAACTATCATATAATTCACAATAAAACCTTAAAAAATGAAAAAAAAAACCACAAAAACACACACACACACAAAAAAAAAGACAGGCATTCATTTCAACGTGCAAACGGCACCTTCTGCCAGCCAGCCTCCTGCCCCCAGGCACACAGCCATCTCGCCTATTGCCATTCTTTCTGGATGGTCCTAAGACCGTCTGCTCCTGAAATGAAAGATTAACTACTCCCCACTTTTACTAACACATCTTCTACAATTATGATCATTGCAATGAATTCTGCTAACAATTATTCACAATTGATTCTTAAAATCCTATCGCAGTCATCCCTTGTCCCCCTTTTACAATATCCATCTAGGAAAGAGAGAAACTATTCAGTGGTCCACCCCTATCTTGTTGTTGTTGATAAGTACCGTGACTCTGCACAGGGTTTCCAAAGCTGTAATTCTTTATGGGCACAGAAAGCCTCCTTTTTCTCCTGCGGAACAGCTGGTAGTTTCAAACTGCTGACCTTGAGGTTCTAAGTCCAATTAATAACCACTACGCTACCAGAGCTCCTTACTTTACTTTAGGAGAAAACATGGATTCCAAGAAGTGTCAGTTGATTGAAAAGATTAATTTCCATTGTTTCATTAGCTGATGCAAGCTGAACTATAGAGAAGAGTTGTGTATTTGTATAAAGACCTGTATCCCTGAACACAGTAACTTTCCTTCCAGATTTGTACAGATACTTTGTTAAGTGCTATTGAGTCACTTCTAACTCACAGTGACCCTTTATAGGGTTTCCAAGGATGTACATCTTTGTGGGAGCAAAAACCCTCTTCTTTCTTCTGCAGAGCAGATGTCTGGCTTGAACCACTGACCTTGTGTTTGGCAGTCTAATACTTATTGTATGAAGCCACTGTGCTTCCTTGTTAAAAATAGTCTTGTACCAGTATACACACAAGAGCAAGAATGTTAATTGGATTTTTTTTATAGCAAATGTTGTTGTTGTTGTTAAGTACCATGGAGTCGATTCCAACTCATAGTGACCCTGTACAGGGTTTCCAAGGCTGTAAATCTTTACAGAAGCAGAAAGCCTCATCTTTCTCCCGCAGAACTGCTGGTAGTTTCAAACTGCTGACCGTCAGGTTAGCAGCCCAATTCGTAACCACTACTCTACCAGAGCTGATTTTTTTTCCCCCAAGTGAAGCTATGGCTATGTGTACTAATTTGAAAGACCTCCACATAGTTTGTTATATAAAAAGTACAGGAAAAAAAATTTAAGATGAGAACCTCATTTGTGTAAAATAATCTGAAATTATATATGGAGTCAAATGGCACAAATGGTTAATATGCTAAAAGGTTAGTGGTTAGCGTTTACCCAGAAATACCTTGGAAGAAAGGTCTGACAATCTATTTCTGAAAAATAAGCTAAATTATGAATAACACTGTGAAGAACAGGAATTCCAGAACACTTAATCGTGCTCATGCAGAACCTATACATAATAGACCAAGAGGCAACCAAACACTGCATGGTTTAAAGTCAGGAAAGGTGTGCATCCCTGTTGTATCCTTACAGCATAATTATTCAATCTGCATACTGCTGAACAAATAATCTGAGAAACTGGACTATATGAGTAAGTATAACATCAGGATTTTAAGAAGATTCATTAGATATGTGGATGATAATACAACCTTTGTTGCTGAAAATGAAGAGGATTTTAAGAACTTAGTGATGGAAATAAAAAAGTACAGCCTTCGGTCTGAATTCTACTTCATTGTAAAGAAGACAAATCCTCACAACTGGATGATTGTTGTTGTTGTTAAGTGCCGTCGAGTCGGTTCCGACCCATAGTGACCCTGCACAGGGTTTCCAAGGGTGTAAATCTTTACGGGAGTAGAAAGCCTCATCTTTCTCCCGCGGAGCGGCTGGTAGTTTCGAAACGCTAACCTTAAGGTTCGCAGCCCGATTCATAACCACTACGCTACCAGAGCTCCGCAACTGGATGATTAAGCAACATCATAATAAATGGGAAAAAAACGTGAAGTAGTCAAGGACTTCATTTTGCTTAGATTCACAATCAATGCCCATGGAAGCAGCAATTAAGAAATAAACGACATTGCATTGGATGAATCTTCAGCACAAAACCTTGGAGTATTAAAGAGCAAATATATAACTTTGAAAACTAAGGTGCATCTGACACAAGTCTCAGTATTTTCGATCACCACATATGTATGTGAAAGCTGGTCATCGAATAAGGAAGACTGAAGAAAGATGGATGCCTTTGAATTGTGGCATTGCTGAAGAATATTGAATGTACCATGGACTTCCAGAAGAATGAACACAGTTGTATTGGAAAAAATATAGCCAGAATGATCCTTAGAAGTGAGGATAGTGAAACGTCATCTCATGTAATTTGGACATCAGGAAGGACCAGTGCCTGGAGACAGACATGCTTGGTAAACTCTGATAGAAGAATGGCCTTCAACTAGATGGATTGACTGCAACAATAGGTTCAAGCATGGAGCTGACTGAGGATGGCTCAGGACAGGGCAGTGGTTTGTTCTCTTGTATATAGGCTCACTATGAGTTGGAATCAACTCAATAGCACCTAACAACAGGCCACAATATTGCAATGTTAGTTTTTAAAATTTATTAATGATGCAACTATTGGTTAGTTAAAAATGATGAATATGCTCAATGTGGAGCAAGCACTTATATCATGGAATATTGGTCATTTCTGAAAAGATAATACTCTAAATGTGATGATGCTCCCATTAAAGCACCTGAATAAAAATGTTACAAGCTTTAGGAAACCTCAAAAAAGGAAAACAAATGAGGAAAGAGGAGCCAAAGACAAAGTAACTGTTCTGGTGAGAAGGCTTTTGCTTTCGTTCCAAACGTCTCTTTATTCAACTTTACAAAACCAGTTGCCATTGAGTGCCATTCATGTCAGAGTAGAACTGTGTCCCTAGGGTTTTCAATGACTATGGTCTTTCAGCAATAGATGCCAGGCCTTTCTGTCTCTGGGTGGACTCCAAATTTCAGCCTTTCCATTAGTATAACTGAGCTTCTTGACTCTTGTACCACAGGGAAGTAAACCCTAGCTTTACTTTGCCCTTTGCTAGCTGGAGGCACTAGAGATTGGTTGCCTGGAGGAAAAACAGTTGGTTACCATTGCTAGTCCTGTGCCCTGGAGCAATTGAGTACAATTAACAAAACACACCAGATAAACAAAGAGAAAAGCCTTTAGTATTAGAAAGCCGGCTCTTGGGATACCTTCAGCAAAGAGGAATGGTGTCTGATGAGTATGGCTTATAAGCAGTATTTATACCAGTTTTAACAATGTCACTCAGCATACAGGTGGGCTACAATCTTATCACTCCCATGTCCTGATAAACATACCAAAAGGCAGTACAAGGTTAACAGCGCCTGTTTGTCTGGCTAGTTCAGTCTTGGAAACTCTTTGGGGCTATAGGATAGCTATGAGCTGGAATCAATTATACAGCAATAGACTTATTTTAAGAGTGTGGACTTGCATGCCACCGAGTGGTTCTGACTCACAGCGACGCTGTATAGGGTTTCTGAGTCTGTGGGCTAATGTGCTGAACTGCAGAGCTGGTTTGAATCACAAGGTCGGCAGCTCAAGCTCACCAGCCATTCCTTGGAAACCCTATACAGAGTCACTATGGGTCGGAACCGACTCAGCGACAATTAACAACAACAACAAATCTTTACGAGAGTAGAAAGCCTCATCTTTCTCCCGCGGAACCGCTGGTAGTTTTGAACTGCTGATCTTGTGGTTGGCAGCCCAACTCGTAACCACTACGCTACCAGAGCTTGTTGTTGTTGTTATGTGCCGTGGAGTCGGTTCCAACTCATAGCGACCCTGTACAGGGTTTCCGAGGCTGTAAATCTTTACAGGAGCAGAAAGCCTCATCTTTCTCCCATGGAACAGCTGGTAGTTTCGAACTGCTGACCTTGCGGTTCCCAGCCTGATTCGTAACCACTAAGCTACCAGAGGTCCTTAGTAGCATTTTAATTGGGTTATTGTTTTTCTTCTCCTCTTTTTTTTCTTCTTCCTCCACCTCCTATTTTTTATGTATCGCTTAGGAAACATAACAGGTTTTGAGTGTCTGCCGTTGGCTCCGTTTATCAATACACCAATTTTTTAGTTTGGGTTCTCCAGAAGAAGACCCTGAGACAACAATTTGAGTGTGAGTAATTTAATAGATTATTGTTATTGTTAAGTGCTGTCCAGTCAGGTCTGACTCATAGTGACACTATATAGAGTTTCCAAGGAGCAACTGGTGAGTTTGAATCACTGATCTTGTGGTTCCTTGAGGTCCAGTGCTTTATACCACAGTGCTACACAAGGTTCCTTTAGTAGATGAGTGAAGGAACTATTGGAAGCAAAGTGGGAAAATGTGACAGAGGAGGGAAAATGGTCAACAGAGAATGTGTTGGAATAGCTGGCACTGTGGGCAGCTGGAATTTAACTCTCCTGAGGATACTTGAGGAGTTATTACCAAACACATGCTTCTGAATTATTTCACCTGAGAGACAAAGGAGCTGGAATGTTTATTCCCCAACTCCTGTTAGATGTTGGTTGGAGTTCTTGCTGTTGTTGTCAAGTGCCGTAGAGTCAGTTCTGACTCAT
The DNA here is from genome assembly GCF_000296735.1 of Chrysochloris asiatica. Classification (NCBI taxonomy): domain Eukaryota; kingdom Metazoa; phylum Chordata; class Mammalia; order Afrosoricida; family Chrysochloridae; genus Chrysochloris; species Chrysochloris asiatica. The sequence continues at coordinate 5,108,434 of NW_006408635.1, read as the reverse complement.
AGTGACTCTGTATAGTGTTTCTGAGGAGCTACCGGTGGAGTTGAACCACTGACCTTAGGGTTAGCTGTCCAGTGCTTATTCTACAGCACCACACTAGGACTCCAGAAGTCCTCTTGGGAGGTATTAACTGCTCAGCACTTCCAGCACTCTGTGTGGATTGGCACACCTGGTGTGGCACTGTAGGATCAGTACTGGATTGTGAACCACACTGTCTACAATTCAAACACACCAGCTGTTCCTTCAAACACAGCAGCTGTTGGGTCACTATGAGTTGGAACCAACTTGATGGCATTTAACAACAACAAAAACATGTGGGTTGGAAAAGAGGGCTTGACAGGCCCAAGTAAAACAACTGTAGGGCATGGAAAGTTAGTTCACAGGTGATAGAATAAGTGCTAAGTGTGGCAGGACAGATATTGAACTCATCTACTGTACTTGTTATTTTCATCGTGTGAATTTCCTCAACATGAAGAGTTTCGGAATACCTGTAGTATAAGCACCACTGGACTGTTAACTGCAAGGTCGGTGATTCAGACCCACCAGCTGCTCCTAGGAAACCGTACACAGGGTCGCTGAGTCAGAATTGACTTAATGGCACTTCACAACAACATTATTATAGGAGACACAACTAATTCTATTCAACCCATAATCAGTTTCAAAATATTTTTGTGTTGATGGATTTATTTTCATTGGATTCTAGACCATTCTGAGACATATTTAAAATCTGGGGCAACATTGAAATAGAATCCTGAGTTTCCCAAAATTTTCTTATAAAATTTCCAAATATTAACAATGGCTTTTTTTTTTTTTTTAAAGGGGCATGATAGTTCTACAAAATAATAAGCAGTAAGGCAACTTACCTTCTTTGTTCTGAAGGGAAAATTAAGGCGGGAAAGGCAAGGAGAGGAAATGGAGAAACTAGATAAGGGAGCAGATCATGGACTGGACAAGAGATGGTCTATGGGGCAAAAAGGTCAGGTAAATGGAAAATAGATGAATCATGATTTTATCAAATATTAAAGTGTAACGGATTTACTGAGATAGGAGAAACTAAAAAGATTTCTGTCTTTTGGGAAGATGTGGTAAATTTTGCCTACTCATTTGCATTCAAGAACAGGTGCCAGTAGGCAGTGTGAGAATAAAAATGGACAGGAAGTCTGAAATCTGGGGGCTGCATTCTACCTCCCACCTGTATTTCTATACCAGGTTTTCTGATCTCCAGGAACATGATGTAAAATACATTTTCATGGGATCCCTCATTTTGCACTTGTAGTTTGGATGAATACCAGAAGCTATCCCACCCCTACGTTCATTTTTTCCTCTTGAAGTAAATCACTCATATGAGTCTGATTTTAATGGGATTCAGCTAGTGTTTTCCTGTTGTCAGCTTTCAAGAGGCATGGTGACTCCTTTTAGTCTTAAGAGCCCCAGTTCGACTCCAGAAGCATGACAAGGCAAGAATGAAGTAGCTTGTGTCCCAAGAAGGGTTTCTTGTCATCAAATATTGACAACTTTTATTATGGGTTTTCAAGTCCACTTCCTTCAAGTCAATTCTGACTCACAGCAACCCTATATAGGGTTTCTGAGACTGTAAATCTTTACAGGAGCAGACTGCTGGTGGGTTTGAACTTACGACAATGTGGTTAGCAGTCTGATGCTTATTTTACAATGCCACAAGCCACTAAATTGGAGTCCTGGTGTGGCGCTTTGGGATAATGTACTTTACTTCAAGGTTGGTTTGAACGGTAAGATTGGTGGTTGAAACTCACCAGTCACTCCTTGGAAACCCTATACAGGGTCGTTATGAGTCGGAACTGACTCAGTGGCACTTAACAACAACAATCTATGCTAAACCTGAAAGAAACAATTTGGAGGCCTGTTTTCACGGGGAGACTCATGGGTAAGCAGTATTTTCAGTGATAAACTTTTCATAATGAAGGGAAGACCTCCTCCTTGGTATTTGCAGTCACCACTTAGTATGATTTAATTTGGTTCTTTTTATTTACAATATAAAGACTACATGCAGCAAATTTTACATCTTTAGATTCAAGCAGAATTTACTTAACTATATCGCTAGATAAAGTTAAAAACCGTTATAGTAGAAAATGGATTGGTTTTAAAATCTGATGGTAACAATGACTTCTGATGCATAAAAATCAGGAAAAAAAAGTCTGGAAAAGTTCCTTTTTTCAGAAACTGGGCACATTTCTTTGGAATGTGTTATAAGTAAAAATGTAACAGCATAAACATCAACTTGGATTCGTAATGATCATGAACTGGAATAATTGTACATAGACTTATTTGAGCATTACTAAGTCAAGAGACTTCTATTTGTTTGGAATTATTTGCATGTATGTTTTTTCTGAGTTAAAAAGGAATACTCAAGGGTCCTGCTCAGAGCATGGGGAATTAAACATACAGCTCTCATTACCAATCCTGTGAATTGTACAGTCTGCTTAATTCCCTAAACACTTTGCAGAAAGTGTTCCCTCTGTCACTGCGCTGTATACAACATCGGCTTCCAGCTTGGCAAGCTTAACAGAGTGACACAGCACTGAGAAAAAGCTACCATATGGGTGGTCTGTCACCCAAAAGATGGCTTTGGAATCAGACATTTTCTTGGGACAAGGCCAAATGAGGAGGTCCAAGCAGGTGAGAGATGACTGGTACTGTGGTTAATCTGAGTACTTTTGAGTTTTCCATAAATGACACAGGGGAAAAATGTTTAGGGGATCTACGTCTGACAGGGCACTGAAGGAGCTCTGCTGACCCACCCTGTGGGGAAATTGGTGGAAATACTACAAATAAAACAAAAGCCAACCATGTAAAGCCTCTGGAAGTGGTCTTATGAGTAAATGTTGTTGTTGTCAGGTGCCATCGAGTCAGAACCGACTCATAGTGACCCCATGCACAGCAGAATGAAACAATGTCCAATCCTGGGCCAACCTCACTACCGCTGCCACACTTGAGTCCATCAATGATGCCATCTGGCCAATCCATCTCGTTGGGGGTTTTCCTCTTTTTCTCTGATCCTCCACCTTACCCAGCATGACATCCTTCTCCAGCGATTGTTTCCTCCGGACAATATGTCCAAAGTAGGAGAGATGAAGCTTAGCCATCTTGGCCTCCAAGGAGCACTCTGGCTGCACTTCTTCCAAAACAGATCTATTGGTTCTTTTGGCAGTCCATGGCACTTTCAGTATTCTCCTCCAACACCACAACTCAAAGGCATCAATTCTTCTACGATCTTCCTTATTCACTGTCCAGCTTTCACATCCATATGAGGCTATTGAAAACACAATGGCCTGGGTCAAACAGTGAAAGAAAATCAGCCATTTGGGAAAAATATCTACAAAAACTTGTTAAGAAAGGCAAACGTCTATGTTCTTTGATTCAACAATGCTGTCTCCTTTTCCCTTCCCAGCACAGAGTGAAGGATAAGCATCACTCTGGGCTGTAGCAACAAATAACCCAGGCTTCTGTCTCCTCCTAGATCCCTATTGGGGGCTTTCTTCCTGGGAGGAACAGACCCTTAGGTTTCTCATCCAACCGCCATTTGTCTGTTGCCCAAGTTAAGTGCCTTGTGAGTGGGATCCAGCCATGAGAGCTTCTTTCTTCTGTCCAGCCCACATTCATGGAATGGAGGTTTACATTGGGCATTGAGAATTCCAATCAGGCATCCTGATTCCACTTTCCTACTCATCATGACTCATGCCAGGACAGGCAAGCTGAGAGGACCCCAGGCTGCTGCCCTCCTCTGCCTAGTGCTTAGCTCCTGGAGTGGGGATGCCACTCAGAGAGAAGTTTCCCCATGTCGAGTTCAGAGTCTTGACTCTGACAGTTTGCCTGGTGGGAGAAGCAGGATCAAATCAAATGACTTCATCTACCACAGAGAAAGAAAAGTTCAAACCTAAGGGTGCTCTCAAGAGTGGTCAAGGTTGTAACGAAAGTGCAACTGGAAGGAGATTTATGAATTTACTGAAGAGACAGCCTAGACTGTAGGATGGTTAGTTTGCAAGTGAGAATGGGAACAAGGCAGCTGGTAGGAACCCTCCTGGCATCACAACAAATATCAAGCTCTGACCTCAGAAACTACGTCTTCAAATGACCCCAGGAGCATTATTGAAAGCAGTAGAGCAATGGGATGGCAACTGGTGGACTTAAACAGCTGAGTCAGGGAGGGAGACAAAGGGAGCCTGACCAGTGAAGACCATTGTCACTCCAGGGTGAGTGAGGAATAACAGCAGAAGCCTGACGCTGCCCGTTTGAGAAGAGTAGGGCATGGAGAACAGACTTCACCAAAACAATCCTTGTTGTTGTTGTTGTTAAGTGCCGTCAAGTCAGTTCCGAACCATAGCAACCCTGTATAGGGTTTCCAAGGAGTGGCTGGTGAGTTTGAATCACTGAACTTATGGTTCAAACTGACTTTGTAATACAGTGCATTAGCCCAAAGTGTCGTGTCACTAAAAAATAAAACAAGCCAAGAACCATAACAAGCTCTGAGGTGGGAAGACCAATATCCAGAGTTGCTACCATACTTACCTAAAATGTCAAGATTCTAACAAAAAATAATAAGGTGTGTAAAGAAACAGAAGGGTCTGACCCTAATTAAAAAAAAAAAAATTAGGAGACAGAAAATGTTTATGAGAGTGACCAGATGTCAGATTTAACAGAAAAAAGATGTCAAAATAGCCATTCACAGAACTAAGGTAAACATAACTGACATGTTGTTGTTAGCTGCTATCATCTTAGCTCCCAACTCATAATGACCTCATGCACAATGGGCTCAGACTGTTGTAGTCCATAACCTCCAACTCATTAATAACACCAAGTACAATGGGACCAGGCTATAGTAGTCCATATCTCCCAACTTATAACAGCACCATATGCAAAGGGTCACACTGCTATGGCCCAGAGCCCCCAACTCATAACAACCCATGTACAATAGGATCAGAGTGCTGTGGTTCATAGCTCTCAATGCATAACAACATCATGTACAATGGTATCAGAGTGTTGTAGTTAATAGCCCCCAACTCATAACAACCCGATGTACAATGGGATCAGAGTGTTGTGGTTCATAGTCCCTAACTCATAACAACATCATGTACAATGGGATCAGAGTGCTGTGGTTCATAGTCCCTAACTCATAACAACATCATGTACAATGGGATCAGAGTGCTGTGGTTCATAGCCCCTAACTCATAACAACATCATGTACAATGGGATCAGAGT
>NW_006408635.1:5065380-5103102 GCF_000296735.1 Chrysochloris asiatica | reverse complement strand
CCTAACTCATAACAACATCATGTACAATGGGATCAGAGTGCTGTGGTTCATAGCCCCTAACTCATAACAACATCATGTACAATGGGATCAGAGTGTTGTGGTTCATAGCCCCTAACTCATAACTACACCATGTACAATGGGATCAGAGTACTGTGGTTCACCGTGTTTCCATTGGCTGATTTTCCGAAGTAGGTAATCACCCTTTCTCGCTCATTTTATTCTGAAAGTTCTGCGGAAACCTCTTTAGCATCATAACAACATGCAAAGGGGGGTGGTGGCTGTACCAAGGCCCATACGACAGACCAAGTGATTGCCTTTTGGGAAAATTGTTCAGCATTTTAAGCTTTGGTTTCTACTGCTACAAAATGGGTATAATAGGGTTGTGAATAGGATTCGATAACATAGAAATGCCTAGCATATAGTAAGCACTCAACAAATGCTTGTTTTAATTTTTGTTTTGTTTTGTTTTCTAATCTTTAGAGCTCAGGAATCTATCCATTTTAGAAGCAATTCTATCATAACTTGCACTTGCTTTAAATCAATGGGCAAATTGCCTGAATTTGGGTTGAAGGAATTTAACTCCAGTGTCTTCACTATTGGCTTTGCTTTGTTCTGAATCCAGGCCATAAAAGGCAAGTTGGCATCACCAGCCAGCTGCTGCCACCTCCATCTGAATGCCAGTGTCCCCTCATCTATTGACACAAGAAAAAAGTAAATAAGATAATGTCCTCAGATTTTCTTTACACTAAACATGTAATTAGCCACTTACCCATGATGAGTAAAATTTAATTTCAGCTAAGTGAAAAGGAATGCTGATTAGATTTATTTTATTATCTGTTTACTTTCTGGGAAGAGGGCAGCTAGATAAAACATCTTCTTGAGATATATTTTTAACTTCCTACAGTGCTTACCAATGAAATATGCTAAAATGGTAGGAATTGCACATATAAATGCAAATAATGATTTTATGGGTATTTTCCTTATTTTTATTTGTAAGAGTGAAGGTTAGCATGGCTGTAGCTACTCTCTGCCCAAATGTGAAGGCAAGAAAGCAGGAGGCAAGCCTGAAAGGGAGACAGAGACCACCACGAACAGGAACAGCCTTGGCCAATGCTGCAAAGTTGCTATTTGGAGGATCTTTTCACTTTTGCTTTCTCTGATATTTCTCCATCCCTGGAGCCCAGTAACTTTGCTCTCATTGACTTTCTGAACCACAGCTTTGGTTACTTACCCAGGCTACCACTACCTCCGTTTGCTCCAAAATTCCAGCCACCATTTCATGAAGATCCCAATTCCAAAGGGTCCCACTCTCAACTAATAGCTGTAAGGAAAGAACTTGGACACCTCCCTACTATAATTTTTTGCTATTCCCTTAATGCATTTTACTTCTAGTGAGGTAAACTGGCAATTTTATAAAGTGGATGCTTTGAGGTGCTTTCATCTTAAGCAAATTCCAAATGGTGGAATTTAAGGAAGAGCTGTTGTTGTTTTTGTTAGGTTCCATTGTATTGGTTCCGACTTACAGCACCCTATCAAAACAGAATGAATCACTGCCTGGTCCTACACTGTCCTCACAATTGTTTTGTTTGAGCCACTGTTACTGCCACTGTGTCAATCCATCCCTTTGGGGGAAGTCTTCTTTTTTGCTGACCCTGCACTTTACCACACATGATGTCCTCCTCCAGAGACAACATGACGAAAGAATGATAGGTGAGGTCCCAACATCCTTGCTTCTAAGAAGAATTTTGGCCATACTTCTTCCAATACAGATTTGTTTTCTCTTCTGGCAGTCCATGGTACTTTAATTTTCTTCACCACACCCTAATTCAAATGCATTGATTCTTCTACTGTCTTCCTGATTCAATGTCCAATTTGACTGTTGCTTCCATGAGTGTTGATTGTGGAACTAAGCAACATTAAGTCTTTGACAGCTTCAATCTTTTCTCCATTTATCATGTAGCTATTTATTGGTTCATTGTGAAGATATTTATTTTCTTTATATTGAGATGTAATCCATACTGAAAGTTATAGTCTTTGATCTTCATTAGTAAATATTTAAAGTCCTCTTTGCTTCTAGCAAGCAAGGTTGTGCCATCATTAGCAGACTGTTAATAAGTCTTCCTCCAGTCATGACACCATGTTCTTCTTCATATAATTCAGCTGCTTGGAGTATTTGCTCAGCATACAGATTGAATAAGTATGGTGAAAGGATACAACCCAGTGCATACCTTTCCTGATTTTAAACCATTCAGTATTCCCTTGTTTTGTTTGAATGACTGGACCACCTCTTGGTCTATGTGCAGTTTCCTTATAAGCAAAATTATGTTTTTTGGAATCCCCATTCTTTGAAATGTTATTTAAAGTTTTATTATGATCCACACAGCCAAATGCCTTTGACTAGTCAATAAGCATAAGTGTACATCTTTTTGGTATTCTTTACTTTCAGTTACCATCCAGCTGATATTCTACTTTCTACTCTATTTTCAGTTAACATCAGATATTCTGAGTTTCACGTCCTCTTCTGAATCCTACTTGAATTTCTGGCAGCTCCTTGTCAATATACTGCTGCAACCATTTCTGAATTAGCTTTAGTAAAATTTTTACTTGCATGTGATAGCAGTGATATTGTCTGATGATTTCTACATTCCATTGACTCACTTTTCATTGTAATGGAAACAAATATGGATCTTTTCCAATTGGTTGGCCAAGTAAATTCGAATAATACTGATATTACCTGGTTTTCCTTATAGGTGTCTGGTTATTATCCTATCACAAACAACATTGTACTTCAATATACATCTTGAGATGCTCTTTTAACAAAGAATGTGGCATCATTCCTCTTTGATTTGTCATTCTTGGCATAGTAAATCATATGACTGTATGATTCATAATGGCTACTACTAACCCATTTCATCTCACCAATGTCTAGGAAACAGTTCTTTATGTATTACTTTTCATTTTTAATGACTTCCAATCATCCCAGTTTTATGCTTCGTACATTCCAGGTTCTGGTTATTAAGGGATGTTTGCAGCTGTTTCCCTTTATTTTGAGTTGTGCTCCCATCAACAAAAGAAGGTCTTGAAAGCTTTACTCCATCACATCATTAAGATCAACTCTACCTTGAGAAGGCAGTTCTTCCCCAGTTGTATTTTGAGCTCATCTTCCAGCTCTGTATCAGACAGTGTTTTGCTGTTATTCATAAGGGTTTCAGTGGCGAACAATTCAGAAGTGGTCCGCCTCTCCTTCTTAGTCTGTCTTAGTCTGAAAACTCAGCTGAAACAAAATAGTGTTAGCATAACAGCAATATACAAGCCACCAAAATATGTTTCCTGCATAACAGCAATATACAAGCCACCAAAATATGTTTCCAGCATAACAGCAATATACAAGCCACCAACATATGACAAAATGACAGATGAGTGTTGGTCAGGAAGAAACTGTTGTTGTTTGCAGATGCTGTTCAGTTGGTTCCAACTCAGAGCGACCCTATGACAACAGAGAGAAACACTGCCCAATCCTGCACCGTCTTCACAATTGTTGTTATACTTGAGCCCATTATTTTGACCACTGTATCAGTCCATCTTGTTGGGGGTCTTCCTCTTTTTTTTGCCGACCCTTTACTTTACCAAGAATGATGCCCCTTACCAGAAACTAGTCTTCTATGGTCTTCCTTATTCACTGTCCAACTTTCCCGTGCATATGAGGTTATTGAAAATATCATGGCTAGGGTCAGACACGTCTTAGTCCTCAAGCTGACATCTTTGCTCTACAACACTTTAAAAAGGTCTTGTGCAGCAGATTTGCCTAATGCAATACATCATTTGATTTCTTGACTGCTGCTTCCGTGAGTGTTAATAGTTGATCCAAGAAGAATGAAGTCCTTCACAACTTCAATCTTTTCTCTGTTGATAAGAATGTTGTTTATTGGTCCAGTGGTGAAGATTTTTGTTTTCTTTACGTTCAGATGCAATCCATGCCAAAGACTGTGGTCTTTGATGCTCATCAGTAAGTATTTTAAGTCCTCTTCACTTTCAGCATGCAAGGTCATATTATCTGCATATCGCAGGTTGTTAATGAGTCTTCCTCCAATCCTGATGCTACGTTTTCTTCATATAACCCAGATTCTTGGATTATTTGCTCAGCATACAGTTTGAATAAGTATGGTGAAAGAATACAACCCTGTCGCACACCTTTTTAAATTTTAAACCATTCAGTGTTCCTTGTTCTGTTTGAACAGCTGCCTCTTGGTCCATGTACAGATTCCTCACGAGCACAATTAAGTGTTTCAGAATCTTTGTAATTCACAATGTTGTCCATAGCTTGTCGTGATCCACACAATCGAAAGCCTTTTGGTAGTCAACAAAGCACAGGTAAACATCTTTCTAATATTCGCTGCTTTCAGCCAAGATCTTTTGGACATCTGCAATAATGTCCCTCATCCCATGCCCTCTTCTGAATCTGACTTGAACCTCTGGAAGTTCTCTGTCAATGTATGATTGCAGCCATTTCTGTATTTCCTTTAGTAAAACTTTACTCGTATGCGATATCAAAGATATTTTCTGGTGATTTCCACATTCCTTTGGGTCACCTCTCTTTGGAATGGGCACAAATACGGATCTCTGGGTCTCTCCCAATCAGGTTGGCCAGATAGTTGTCTTCCAATTTTTTTGACATAGATGAGTGAGTGCCTCCACTTTCTTGAAAGATTTCCATTTTTATTCCTGGTGCCTTGTACTTTGCCAATTCCTTCGATGCACCTTGGGCTTCTTCCTTCAGAATCATTGGCTCTTGATCCATATGCTACCTCTGGAAATGGTTGAACATCAACCATTTCCTTTTGGTACAGTGTCTCTGTGTATTCCTTCCATCTTCTTTTGATGCTTTCTGCATCATTCAATAATTTGCCCAGAGAATCCTTCAGTAAAGAAAGTTGAGGCTTAGATTTTTCTTCAGCTCTCCCAGCTTGAGAAATGCTGAACATGTTCTTCCTTTTTGGTTTGCTGACTCCAGATCTTTACACATTTTGTTGTAATATTTGACTTTGTCTTCTGGAACGGACTTTTGAAATTTTCTGTTCAGCTCTTGTACCTCCTCATTTCTTCCATTTGTTTTAGCATTTCTATGGAGAGCAAGTTTCAGTGTTTCTTTTGACATCTATTTTGATCTTTTCCTTCTTTCTTGACTTCTTAATGACTTTGTTTTTTTCTTCATGTATAATGTTCTTGATGTCATCCCACAACTTGTGTGGCCTTTGGTCTTTGGTGTTTAATGTATCAAATCTGTTCTTCAGATGATCTCTAAATTCAGGGGGGATATATTTAAGTTCATATTTTGGCTCTCATGCACTTGCTTTTATTTTCTTTAGCTTCAGTCTGAATTTGCATATGAGCAATTGATGGTCTGTTTCACAATTTTCCCCTGGCCTTGTTATGGCTGATGGTATGGAGCTTTTCCTCTGTCTCTTTCCACATATGTAGTCAATTTTATTTCTGTGTATTCTATCTGGTGAGGTCCATGTGTATAATCACCTTTTACACCGTTTAAAAAGGTATTTGAAATGAACAAACCATTATTTTGAATAATTCTGTCATGAGATCTCCAGCATTATTTCTATCAACAAGCCATATTTTCCAACTACTGATCCTTCCTATTTTGTTTCCAACCTTTGTATTCCAAACACCAGTAATGATCAGTGCATCTTGATTGCATGTTTCATTGATTTCAGATTGAAGAAGTTGGTAGAATTCTTCTATTTCATCCTTACTGGCTTTGGTGGTTGGTGTGTAAATTTGAATAATTGTGGTATTAACTGGGCTTCTCTGGAGTCACATGGATATTATCCTATCATTGACAGCATTGTACCTCATGACTGATCTGGATATGTTCTTTTTGACATGAATGCAACACCATTCCTCATCAATTTGTCATTCCTGGCATAGTAAACCATATGGTTGTCAGATTCAAAATGGCCAATACCAGTCCATTTCAGCTCACTAATGCCTAAGACATCGATGTTTATGTGTTCCATTTCATTTTTGACAATTTTCAACTTCCTACTTTGTACATTCCATGTTCTGATTATTAATGGACATTTACAGCTGTTTCTCTTCATTTTGAGTTGTGCCTCAGCAGCAAACGAAGGTCCCAAAGGCTTTACTCTCATGGGCTTTACTCCATTTGCATCATCATGGTCAAGTCTTGAGGCAGCTCTTTTCCAGTCACGTTTTAAGTGCCTTCCAACCCAATGGGCTCATTTTCTGGGACTATATATGACAGTGTTTCTCTGCTATTCATAAGGTTTTCAGTGACTAAATATTTGGAAGTAATTCATCTCTCCATCTTCCCAGTCTGTCTTTGCCTGGAAGCTCATCTGAAACCTGTCCACAGTGGTTAACCCTGCTGGTATTTAAAATACCAGTGGCATAGCTTTCAGAATCACAGCAACTCACAAGTCACCACAGTATGAGAAACTGACAGACGAGTGGTACTGGCACCATGTCTGTTGTTGTTAGGTGCCATCGAGTCGGTTCCTACCCACAGCGACCTTATGCACAGCAGAACAAAACACTGCCTGATCCTGGGCCAACCTCACTACTGTTGCCACGCTTGAGTCCATTGATGCTGCCACTTGGCCAATCCATCTCGTTGGGGGTCTTCCTCTCTTTCCTTACCCTCCACCTTACCAAACATGATAGCCTTCTCCAGCGACTGGTCCCTCCTGACAATCTGTCCAAAGTATGACAGACGAAGTTTGGCCATCTTGGCCTCTGAGGAGCACTCTGCCTGCACTTCTTCCAAAATGGATCTATTGGTTCTTTTGGCAGCCCATGGCACTTTCAATATTCTTCTCCAACACCATAACTCAAAGGCATCAATTCTTACCATGTCTGTTGTTAAGTGCCGTCGAGTCGGGTCCAACCCATAGCGACCCTGAACAGGGTTTCTGAGGCTGTAAATCTTTATGGGAGCAGAAAGCCTCATCTTTCTCCCGCGGAGCAGCTGGTAGTTTCGAACTGCTGACTTTGCGGTTTGCAGCCCAATTCATTTGTACTACACTACCAGAGCTGTCTAAATACCTTGAAATCAGACCAAAAACTGTATTCCTAACTTTGCCTTTTGTAGTCATGGTGAGTGGGAGTAGGTACACAAAGTAAACTTCCTTATAGATTTGGTGAAATGACTGTGAAAAGTTTCACTTCAGATTAGTGAGTAAGCCCAAGTAAGCATGTGCATACCTTGCTTATTGGGTTCTGCATCCTTGTCAGGGCTTGTAAATTTTATTCTACAGGAATCAAAGCCAGATCTACAAGCAGAATCTGTCATGTGAAAACATGTGACATTTCTCGCTACACATTAGTAAGTAAGCACACGTAAGCCTGTTCTTACCTTGCTTACTGGGTAATCTGACAGATTTTGTCACAACATAAGGAAGGAGTTTTACACCAATCTATTAGGACTGGGATACTTTGTAAAGTAATTTCTAAGTCTCTGGAAGCATTTAAGCAAATCTTAGAATGCAACCTGAGACAAATACTGAAGAAAAGATTTGTGTATTAGATTTATCAGTTAAATCTGAGCCAGAATGTTAAAACCACTCTAGGTAAAGCAAACCCAGTCCACTGTCACTATGTTGATTCTGACTCATAGCGCCCCTGTATAGGGTTTCTGAGACTGTAAACACTCACGGGAGCTGGCGGCCTCATTGTTCTCCTGCAGAGTGGATGGTGGGTTTGAACCATAAACCTTTTCATTAGCAGTGCTTTGCTTATCCTACAGCATCCAGGGCTCCATGGTAGTCTAGATGCTGTTGTTGTTGTTAACAGATGTTGAAGTCATAGCAACCCTGTAGTTCCACGGAGCACCTTATGGGTTTGAACCAGTGACCTTGTGATTCAAACTGACCTTGTGTTCCAGTGCTTATCCTACAGTGCCACATCAGTCTAGATATTGTTGTTTGTTGTTAAATGCCATTGAGTTGGTTTCAACTCATAGCAAACTCTGAATAGAGTTTCCAAGGAACAGCTGGTGAGTTTGAACAGTCAATCTGGGGTTCAAACTGACCTTGTGGTCCAGCGCTTTATCCCACAGTGTTACAGTGCCACAGTGCCACACGAATCTAGAAAGATGGGTTTAATATAGAAAATTGATACCACAAACCAAGATGGCAACTCAGAGGTTGGTGAGGTCAGGAAATACCTACTGCCACAGGTATGAAGGGACAAGCAGAAAAGGTGGTGTCTTCAGGACCCAGAGACCACAGGCCTCCTTCTGACCAGGTCTGCAATAATGGTAGGGGCAGTTAGGGGTAATAGGATTAAGGAAGAGGATTTATCTGACGGGACCTGGAGCCTTAGACCAGGGGCCTCTTATTGACTCCAAGAGGGGAGAGGCAATACCTTGATGATCCCTTTCCTCTGCCTTCCAATGCCCCATGTGTGCTTCCCATTCCTGAAAGCCAGCAGGGAGCTGTTGGCAAGGGATCCTGGGTAAAGGGTGAAGCCTTGGTCATGGGTCTGAAAACAAGTACCTCGATGATCTACACAGTGGGGATTTGGACTAGCTGAATTCTAAATTCTCCTTTTAGGTCTAACACATGAACAAAAATGAAAGCCGTAAAATTTAACTGTTTTAAGACAAGCCTTCTTGCAAGTGTCATTCAATTCCTAGGAAACAAGACCAGCACATGTGTAGAGGGCAAGTCTAGGGCCTCCCTCCTGTTCAGCAACAGCGACACTTCATCAGTGTCTGTGGCCACACCATCTACAACAGAATATTCATGTTCTGCATTGCTTCAGAGGCTATGGAGTGAGGGTGGAAACTGTGGATCACTTATCTCCATTCGGAGTGTGTTCCTGATCATAGAATCAGAACAAGAAGGCTTTGATTGCTTTGTTTTTTATTGTGAACAAAGAGATTATTTTCCTGACATTTAGAGAACCCTGAAGTGACCATCACAATGACATACATTAAATACCTTGGCAGAAACTGTCAGTGACATTTATCCCAGGGGCTTGAAGTCCAAGCTCCTCCTTGGGACTCCTTGGGAAGATGCCTGGGTGAAGGTGGCATGCCCATGGGATGTTTGTGCCATGTTCTGACCCTGTTAAGATGCTCTCAGCCTTGTGTTTTTGTAGTTTCAGCTGTTTTCTGTAGACTGAGAGTCAGTGACTCATCTCTTAGAAACACAACCAGCCTGGGCTGGCTGGTCTACAGCCTGGCATGTCTTTCTTGGGTGCTGACAATCAGCTAAAGATTAAAGCCATCCTTCCTTTTAAAGTGGTGGCAGTGGGCATTCTTAGAACTGGAGTGTGCTTCACATAGCTGCCATGAATCTGCCCATGGTCGTGACTTTGAAAAGACTTTGAGGGTCATGGAGGATGGGGTGCTATGCTGGGCTTTTGCTGGAGTGCTTCTTCCCAGCGCGGACGGTTTTGGTCAGTTGCTTCCTAGCATTGTCTCCATTCAGCCTGCCTGCCTTGGACCATAGAAACCAGGGTCCTGAGGTGCAGGTGTAGCAGTGGAGGTGACTCCAATTAAGTTACCTGGCCAATACGACTGTGATTTCTTTGTACAGACATCTTTCAACTGCATGTTGAACTTGAATGAGTCTCAGGTGCCTTTTTGAAAGCCAAGCTTACAGCTGAATTCAAGTGACATGAAGCTTTAGGAATGGTGCTGCTGAACACATCATGCTGTTGTTAGTTGTTAGGTGCCATCATTTCAGTATCAACTGATAGTGACTCTATGGACAGCGGAACAAACACTCCCTGATCTTATACCATCCTTGTGGCGCTGCAGGTTCATGCACTGGACTGCAAAATCGGTTTGAACTGCAAGGTCGGTGGTTCAAGCTCACCAGCCATTCCTTGGAAACCTTATACAGGGTTTCTATATGTCAGAACCGACTGGACACACTTAACAACAACAACAACAACAACATACCATTCTTACAATCATTGCTGTTTGAAGCCATTGATGCAGTTACTGTGTCAGTCTCTCACGTTGAGGGTCTTCCTCTTTTTTGTTGAACATCTCTCTACTTTACCAAGTATGATGTCCTTCTTCAGAGACTAGTTTCTTCTGACAAATACCCAAAGTATGTGAGACAAAGTCTTGCCATCCTCATTTCTACGGTGCATTCGGCCTATACTTCTCCCAAGACAGATTTGTTCCTTCTTCTGGCAGTCCATGCTTGCAAAAAATATATGGCACCAAGCATTCCGCCCACACCCCTCTTACTAAGTTGGATTCAATAAGTTACTGCAACCACCTCACAGGATTCAGACCCCAGACTCACAGTGATGGGGTTTATTAGGGAAGTTAACAGGATCAGAAAGCGCTCAGGGCCCAGTTATTCCAGTCAGCTGCTGAGAAATGCCCACAGGACACACCACTCCACCCTAAGCCTCAGCCTGAAGGCTCCAGACTCCAGCTCCATGGGTCAACAAATCTAACTCCCCTACTCAAGTACCTGGAGGCTCCTCACTCTATAAGCAAGTTTCCTGCCCCAAAGTCATTCCGGTTTACTTGATCTGTGGTCTGCAAAGTCCAATGCTCTGTCTTGTGCTCTGGTTCTTACTGCTGCTACAATTTCTCCTTTGCTACTACTCCAGTGCCCCAGCTTTTTGTCTCTGGGTTGAGGAAGTTCAACGTGCAGGGGTCTCAAGGTCCAAAGGATGTACTTTCCTCCTGGCTCTTCTTCTTTGAAAGTAGTGAGAATCCCCCTCCTGCTTCTAAAGTGGTTCATTTTATACCCATGCTGGAGTTTCAAGTTCTAAAAAGTATAATTAACTCTGCTAACATCCACAGCTGAATCATGTCATCCCATCAGTATCTTCTCTCACCTTCTCTTACCCAGACCCAGCAAGGCAGTAACATTGTTTGGTGGGAGTTATAGGCTATGGCTACAAGAGACATAAATACTACAATTGTTGTTGTTAAGTGCCGTCAAGTTGGTTCCGACCCATAGCAACCCTGTATAAGGTTTCTGAGGAGCAGCTGGTGGACTTGAACCACAACCTTGCAATTCAAACTGATTTTTCAGTCCAGCGCATTAACCCACAGCACCACACCAAGATTCCATACACCACAGTAGTGCATTTAGATTCTTGAACAACACCATAATTAAAATTTATCAATTGTTCTTTGGACCTCCTTATTTATTGTCCAGCTTTTTGCATATATAGGAGGTGACTGAAAATACAATGGCTTGCTTGGTTCAGGTACATCTCAGTCCTCAAAGTGACATCTTAGCTTTTTAACATTTTAAAGAGTAATTTTGCAGCAGATTTACCCAATGAAGAACATGTTTGGTTTCTTGACTGCTGTTTCCCTGGGCATCAATTAAAGATCCAAGTAAAATGAAATCCTTGATAATGCAACCTTTTCTTTGTTCAGCATGGTGTTGCTTTTTAGTCCAGATATGAAGATTTTTGTTATTTTTATGTTGAGGTGTAAATCTATACAGAATGTTAGATCTTCATCAGTAAAGTGCTTCAACAAGTAAGGTTGTGTCATCTGAATATGGTAGTTAGTAGTTTTGTGCCATTGAGTTGCTTCTGACTCATAGTGACCTTATACAGGATTTTTGAAGCTGTAAATATTTATAGGAGCAGAAAGCCTCATCTTTTTCCCACAGAGTAGCTGGTGGACTTGAACTGCTGACTTTGTGGTTAGTACCCCAGTGTATAACCCACTACATTACCAGGGTTCCTTGTCATCGGTATATAGTTGTTGTTGTTAATTTCACATTGCTTATGAGTCTTCCCCAAACCTGATGCCATGATCTTCTTCATACAGTGCAGTTCCTTGAATTATTTGCTCAGCATATAGAATGAATGAGTATGGTGAAAGAATACAAGCTTGACACCCACATCTTCTGATTTTAAACCATGATGTATCCCTTAAGTCTGTTTGAGTGACTCCCTCTAGGTTTATGTGCAGGATCTACATGAGCACAATTAAAATTTTTTATTCTTCACACTGTTATCTATATAATTGAATCCTGCATAGTCAATAAAGCATATGTAAACATCTTTCTGGTAGTCTCTGCTTTCAGCCAAGATTCATTTAACATCACTAGTGATGTCCTTTATTCCAAGTTTTGTTTTGAATCAAACTTATATTTCTGCCATTTCCTCAATTATATAATGATGCAACCATTTTTAAAATTACTTCAGCAAACTTTTGCTTGTGTGTGATATTAATGATATTATTTTGATGTATTCCACATTCTGTTGAATCATCTTTCTTTGGATTGGGCACAGATATGAATCTCTTTCAATTGGTTGGCCAGGTACCTGTCTTCCAAATTTCTTGGCATGGATGAGTAGTGATCCAGCATTGCATTTATTGAAACATCACAATTGGTATTCCATGAATTCTTGGAGCATTGTGTTTCCCTAGTGCCTTCAGTAAGACTTGGGTTTCTTCCTTTAATGCTACCAGTTCTTGATGGTTGAACATGAACACATTCTTATTGTATTTTGACCATATTCCTTTGGTGCTTTCATCATTCAATGTTTTGTCCAAAGAATATTTTAATATTGCAACTTGTTTGAATTTTCAGATTGGGAAATGCCAAGCATATTCTTCTATTTTGGTTTTCTAACTACAGATCTTTGAACATTTCATTATAATACTTTCTTTTGTTGCTATTTTGGCTTTAAAAAAACAAAACAAAACAAAAAACACAGTTATTACCTTTCAGTTTCTAGGGGCCAGAATCTGTACACAACCCAGTTTATATCACAGGGGCCTTATGTTGTTATTATTGTTAAGTGCCATCAAGTTGGTTCTGACTCATAGTGACCCTATGAACAACAGAACAAAATACTGCCTGGTTTTGTACCATCCTTAGAATTGTTACTATGTTTAAGACACTGCTGCTGCCACTGTGCCAATCCATCTCATTAGGGATCTTACTCTTTTTCTCTGACCCTCCACTTTACCAAGCATAATGTCCTCCAGAAAATGGTTCTTCCTGCCCAGTAGTGTGTCTGAATATGAGAGACGAAGTCTCTCCATCCTGGTTTCTAAGAAGTATTATGGCTGTACTTCTTGAGACACAGATTTGTTTGTTCTTCTGGCAGCCCATGTTGTTGTTGTTAAGTGCCATTGAGTCAGTTCTGACCCATAGAAACCATGTATAGAATTTCCAAGGAGCAGCTGGTGAACTTGAACTGCTAACCTTGCAATTCAAACTGACCTTGCAGTCCAGCTTGTTAACCCACAGCACCACACCAGGATTCTTTGGCAATTCATAGTACTTTTAATATTCTTCTCCAACACCATAAATCAAATACATCAAGTTTTCTACAGTCTTCCTTATTCATTTCAACTTTCACACGCATATGTTGTTGTTGTTAAGTGCCATTGAGTCAATTCTGACCCATAGTGACCCTTTATAGGGTTTCCAAGGAGCAGCTAGTGAGCTTGAACCACTGACATTGCAGTTCAAACGACTTTGCAGTCTGACATGCATATGAAGCTATTGAAAATGCCATGCTTAGGCACACCTTAGTCCTTAAATTGACATTTTTAAGAATTCTTGTGGAGCTGATCTGCCTAAGACAATATATTGTTTGGTTTCTTGACTGCTGCTTTCATGAGTGTTGATTATAGATCCTAGCAAAATGAAGTCTTTAACAACGTCAATCTTTTCTCCATTTCAATATGGTGCTATTTATTGCTCCAGTTATGTGTACTTTTATTTTCTTTACATTGAAGTGTAACTCATGCCGAAGGCTGTGTTTTTTTTATCTCCATCAAAAAAGTATTTTAAATCCTCAGCAAGCAAGGTTGTATCATCTGCAGGCTGCCTTCCTCCAATCCCGACGAAAAAGTCTTCTTCATATAAACCAGTTTCTCAGATTATTTGCTCAGCATACAGATTGAGTAAGTAGGGCAAAAGAACCCAGGCACACACCTTTTGTGATTTTAAACTATTCAATATTCCTTAGTTTTGTTCCAACAACTGCAACTTGGTCTGTGTATAGGTTCCTCATGAGCACAATCAAGTGTTCTGGAATATGCATTCTTCATACTGTTATTCATAGCTGATGAAAGCCTTTTCCTAGTCAATAAAGCATAAGTAAACATCTTTATGGTATTCTGTTTTCAGTCAAGATCCATCTGACATCAGAAATGATTTCCCTAGTTCCAGATTCTCTTCTGAATCTGGCAGTTCCCTATTGATACACTCTTGCAGTAGTTTTTTAAATTATCTTCAGCAAAATTTTACTTGCATATGATATTAATGACATTTTTTCAATGATTTCCACATTCCAATGGGTCACCTTTCTTTGGAATGTGCAAAAACATGGATCTGTTCCAATCAGTTGTCCAGGTAGCTGTCCAGGTAGCTGTCTTCCTTTTTTTATTTTTTTCATAGTGTGACTCCAGTGTTGTATCCATTTGTTTAAATATTTCAATTTATATATGGTCAGTTCCTGAAGTCTTGTTTTTTGTCAATACCTTCAACGAAGCTTGGAGTTCTCCCTTCAGTATCATTGGTTCTTGACAAAATGCTACCTAATAAAATTGATGAACACTGACATTTTCTTTTTGGTAAAGTTATCTATGTATATCTTTCATTTTCCTTTGATGTGTTATGCATACTTCAATATTTTGCCCATTCCTTCAATATTGCAAGCTATGGTTTGAATTTCTTTTTTGGTTCTTTCTGGTTGAGAAATGCTAAGTATGCTCTTTGCTTTTGGTTTTCTAACTCCAGGTCTTTGCACATTTCCTTATAATACTTAACTTTGTCTTCTCTAGCGGCCCATTGAAATTTTCTGTCCAGCTCTTTGACTTCGCATTTCTTCCATTTGCTTTGGCATTTCTATGTCAGAGAGCAGGTTTCAGAGGCTCCTGTGACATCCATTTTGGTCTTTTCAGCCTTTTCTGTTTTTTTCAATGATTTTTGCTCTCTTCCTGTATGATGTTCTTGATGTCATGCCACAGCTTTGTAGTCTTTGGTCACTGATATCTAATGCATGACATATGTTCTTGAGATGGTCTCTAAATTCAGGTCAGATATGTTTAAGGTCACATTTTGGCTCTCTTGGAATTGTTTTAAAACTTTTAGCTTCATCCTGAACTTGCAAATGGGCAATTGATGATCTATTCCACAGTCTGACCCTGGCCTTGTTTTGGCTGATGTTATTGAGCTTCTCCACTGTCTCTTACCACAGATGTTGTTATTGTTGTTGTTAAGTGTCATCGAGTTGGTACCGACTCATAGTGACTCTATGCACAACAGAATGAAACACTGCCTGGTCCTGGGCCAACCTCCCAATTGTAGCCACACTTGAGTCCATTGATCCTGCCACTTAACCAATCCATCTCACTGGGGGGATGGGGGGGGGGAAGCAGCGGGGGGAGTCTTCGTCTTTTTCTTTAACCCTCCACTTTACCAAACATGATATTATCCTTATTCAGTGACTGGTCTCTCTTGACAATATGTCCAAAGTACAAGAGATGAAGTCTGGCCATTCTGACCTCCAAGGAGTACTCTGGCTGCACTTCCAACTTAGATCTATTGGTTCTTTTGGCAGCCCATGGTACTTTCAATATTCTCCTCCAACACCATAACTCAAATGCATCAATTCTTCTACGATCTTCCTTATTCACTTCCTTATTCACAGGTTTTGCATGCATATGAGGTTACTGAAAATACCATGGCTTAGCTCAGGTGCACCTTAATCCTCAAACTGACATCTTTGTTCTTCAACACTTTAAAAAGGTCTTGAGCAACAGATTTGCCTAATGCAATACATCATTTGATTTCTTGGTTGCTGCTTCCATGAGCGTTGATAGTTGATCCAAGAAAAATGAAATCTTTGACAACTTCAATCTTTTCTCCGTTGATAAGAATGTTGTTTATTGGTCCAGTTTTGAGGATGTTTGTTTTCTTTACTTTGAGATGCAATACAAACCGAAGGCTATGGTGTTTGATATTCATCAGTAAGTATTTTAAGTCCTCTTCACTTTCAAAATATATTGGTTTAAAATTAGGAAATGTGTGCAACAGGGTTGTATTCTCTCACCATACTTATTTAACCTGTATGTTGAGCAAATAATCCAAGAAGTTGGTTATATGAAAAAAAAAAATATGACATCAAGATTGGAGGAAGACTCCAACAGATGTAGTCACTTTGATTCTTGTGTATTCCATCTTGTGAGGTCCATGTGTATAATTGTCTTATAGATATCTCCACATTTAGTGAACTGTTTTCATAGACTGTTTCATTATATATTATTAAATGACATTTGTACAGTATATAATCATTTTGAAAACTTTGAAATATTAATATTCTCAACAACTCTGTAAAAGAATTACTGTAGTTATTTTATTTGTGAAAAACCTGCCATTCAGAGGAATATAATGAATATTTTAGGAATATGGCTTATATGATAATGATTATTATTATTATTATTTTTAATTGGGTGAAGGTTTAAGAGCAGATCAGTATTACACTAAATAATGCATATAAACTTTGTTTTATTTCATTGATTGCAATCCCCACAATGTAATATCACGTATTCAGCTTCTTCTGTATGCTTTCTGTTTCCATTCTTCTTTTTCCTCACCCTTGTGAACTTTGTCCTTGGGTAAATGTTGCCCTTTTGATCTCAAATGGCTAATTATTCCAAAGTGTGGTTACCTCCCCAGTGTCATTGTTCCCTTTATGGTGGTTGTTGTTGTTGTTAGGTGTCATTGAATCAATACTGACTTACAGAGACCCTGTGTGCAACAGAACAAAACACTTCCCAGTCCTGGGCTAACCTCACAATTGTTGCCACACTTGAGCCCATTAATGCTGCCACCTTGCCATTCCATCTTGTTGGGGCTCTTCCTCTATTCCTCTGACCCTCCACATTAGCAAACATTATATCCCTCTCCAATGACTGGTCACTCTTGACAATATGTCCGAAGTATGAAAGACAATGTCTGGCCATCCTGACCTCCAAGGAGCACTCTGGCTGTACTTCTTCCAACACAGATCTGTTTGTTCTTTTGGCAGCCCCTGGTACTTTCAATATTCTCCTCCAACACCATAATTCAAATGCATCCATTCTTCTACGATCTTCCTTATTTACTGTCCAAATTTCATGTGCATATGAGATTGTTGAAAATACCATGGCTTGGGTCAGGCATACCTTAGTCCTCAAGCTGACATCTTTGCTCTTCAACACTTAAAAAAGTTCTTGTGTAGCAGATTTACCTAATGCAGTATGTCATTTGATTTCTTGACTGCTGCTTCCATGAATGTTGATAGTTGATCCAAGAAGAATGCAGTCTTTGACTTCAATCTTTTTTCTACTGATCAGAATGCTTTTTACTGGTCCAGTGGTGGTGGTTGTTATATGCCGTGAAATTGGTTCTGACTCATAGCGACCCTGTATAGGGTTTCTGAGGCTGTAAACCTTTACAAGAGCAGAAAGCCTAATCTTACTCCCTTGGACCTGCTGGTAGTTTTGAACTGCTGACTATGAGATTAGCAGACCGCTTCATAATCACTACGCTACCAGAGCTCCTTGTTTCCCTTGTAGAGCTTTCTACTGTTTGACTGAATATTGAGCCATATGGATGAATTCATTTCTACACCTGAGAAATGACTGAAGGCCATAGTGTTGGGGGTCCCATCAGTCTTTGTCAAACCAGAAGCCCTGACCTGTTATAATTTGATAAGTATTTATTCACTTGTTTTGATTTCTTCATTGTGAATTGAATGAATGTTTACAGAGAAGATCATCAGTTTTATATTCAACAAATTGTACACTTCATTTCATCTCATTTGCAATCCCCTCCATGGAATATCACCTATTCCACTTCCTCTCTGTGTTTCTTGTTTCTGTTCTCCTTTTTTCCCTATCCTTCTGGATTTTGTCCTTAGGTAAATGCTGCCCTTTTGATCTCAACTGGTTGACCATTCTATGGTGTTTGTACTTCACTGGTGTTGTTGCCCTCCATGTACACCTATCTATTGCTTGATGGAAAATTGAGCAATAGTGTTGAGTTCATTTCCAAAGCTGAAGGGGCCAAGGGCCACAGTTTAGAGGTTCCATCACCACTCTCTATCTGACCAGTATGTCCAGTGTCTGCCGAGACTATGGTCCTGAAGCTCCAGGCTTAGCAACTCATTCCTTCAAGGTTTTTGGTAGTGCCTATGAACTTTTCATACTTTTGTCCTGTGTATACTCCATCATATTCATTAATATGTTTGCAGCAAAGTTAAATACCCATTTACAAATATCATCAGTGAAATCTTTATGCATTTGTGGTTAGAGTCCTACTCTCCCTCCCACATATGTTCAGCCTGCATATCTAGCCATGCATCTACCATAGATGACTAGGAGCACCACCCCGGCATCTGGAAGTGAATGCACTCTGCTTCTTCAGACCTGTAGAACATGCAAAGCCAGTCCCTGACCAGCCCTATGCTAGGGACTGTGCTGAGGATAGATGAGAGCGGGTTGTCCACATCTCTAGTCACAGGGGGAGTGTGGGTAAAAACCAGGGAGGGTCTTTGTTCCTAAAGGAAATCTTTCAGACACAGAGGGCAGCTGGGGTCAGAGTAACTAGTTATGAGAGTTTCTGCCTCTGAAGTTCAGAGTGCTAGGATTATCATCTGTATCAATTTCATTTGATCTCTCCTATCTTGTTGGAGATGGTATGTGTAGCATGTCTGTCTAGTTCACCATCTTGCTGGAAGTCTCATTATACTATTTTTAATGTGTTTAATGTATACAGTCTATTCTTGAGATGGTCTTTAAATTCAGGTGGGATATATTCAAGTTGGTATTTTGGCTTTTGTGAATGTGTTTTAATTTTCTTCAGCTTCAATTTGGACTTGCATGAGTAAAGTTGGTCTGTTCCACAGTCTGCCCCTGAACTTGTTCTGACTGATGTCATTGAGCTTCTCAATCTTCTTTCTCCACAGATATAGTCAATTTTATCTCTGTGAATTCCATCTGGTGAGGTCTTCATGTGTAGTCACTCTTTATGTTGTTGAAAAAGGTATTTGAAATAAATCATAATGTTCTATATGTGCTCTCCAGCTTTTTTTTTTAATCACCAAGGCAATATTTTCCAACTACCAGTCCTTCCTGTGTGTTTCCAACTTTCCCATTCCAATCACTAGCAATTATCAATACATCTTGATTCATGTTTGATCAATATCAAACTGAAGACATTGGTAGATGAGGTAGGTTTTCCCCCAGTCTTATTTTAATCATCTTCCAACCTGAGGGCCCATCTTCTAGCACTGTATTAGACAGCATTCTACTGCTATTCATATGGTTTTCAATGGCCAAATATTTCAGAAATAGATTTTAGGTCCTCTTTTCTAGTCTTTCCTATTCTGGAAGCTCTGCTGAAGAAACCTGTTTACCCTGGGTAACCCTATTGGAATTTAAAATATCAGTGGCATAGCTTCCAGCATCAACAGTCACAGAAACAAACAAACCACCACAGTACAAAAAAGTGACAGATGAATGACAGAAATACACAATAGATGCCCAGAAAACATTCAACAATTAATTTTGTTATGTCCCCTAAATATACTGAATTACGGTTATATATTGTGCTGCCATTTTGCAGCATGGTCCGTGTTACATTTTAAATATATCTTACTATGAAGTCACATGGGAAGTGAAGAAGAGGCAGCAGCATTTGTGTACATGCACCCTCTCTACCCCACAGGGATCCTTTTGAAAACTAGAGCATCATAGCTTATTTATTTGGACAAATATGTTTTATGGCCATAAATAAAAATCTCAATAGTGTCATATATTTTCATAGGGCAGAACAATAAATGAAAGTGTGCCAAAAGAAAAAAACAAATGAAAACTTCCTCAGCCCCAGAATGAAGAATTTTCTTTTGTTTGTAGTTGCTTATTGTGATGGGTATAATTTTACTGTGCTTCCCCTCATTTCTATTACGTAAAAATGGGCACACCTTTGGTTCGTCCCTGGTGACATGAAAAGATGCTCAATCTTTGCTGTCTCAGAGAGGGGAAGCAAAACTTGAAATTATGGCTTAGAATCACTAATTTAGAAATGCCAATGCCTTTTTGTTTAAAAACAGAAAATACTGTTGGTAGTAGATCCTCGTCTAGTAAGAGAAACTCAGATAAGATGTTTCAAATCAATGAGTTTTCTATACTTACTATCAAAATCTTTCTGACAATTGTTGTTAAGTGCCATCAAGTTGGTTCTGACTCAAAGTGACCCTGTATAGGGTTTCCAAGAGTGGCTGGTGAGCTTGACCCGCCAACCTTGTGGTTCAAACCAACTTTACAGTCAGTTCATTAACCCTCAGAGCAATATGCCGCATGTTTGTCTTTCAAAACAAAGGATATCAAACATTTTTAATCTTGTCTAAGTAATTTATTATAATTGGAGTTGTTATTATGTGCTGTGGAGTCAGTTCCAACTCATAGCGACCCTGTACAGGGTTTCTGAGGCTGTAAATCTTTACAGGAGCAGAAAGCCTCATCTTGCTCCCGCAGAACAGCTGGTAGTTTCGAACTGCTGATCGTGAGATTAGCAGCCACATTCATAACCTCTACGCTACAATGGTCGTCATTTAATCTAGTGGTTCTACTTCAGAATAAAAATTTCAGTGACTTTCATTTGCAATATGTTATTCTGAGTATTTTCCATAGATAATTCCTGCTTTCATTGGATGCTTACTTTGTTCTGATCCTTAGTGGCACAGTGGTTAAAGTGCTCAGATACTAACCAAAAGGTTGGTGGTTTGAATCTCCCTGTTCCATGGGAGAAAGATGTGGAGGTTTGCTCCTGTAAAAATTGCAGCCATGAGAACCCTATGAGACAGTTCTACTTTGTCTTATAGGATTGCTATGAGTTGGAATTGACTAGATGACAATAGTTTGTTGTTCAACTCGGTTCTCAGCAGCATGGACATAAGATATAGTCAAAATGATCTGGGCTTACAGGGCATACTGAATCTGGCTTGGAAGCAGATATACTTTAAGGTAGACATTAGTACACCATTTGTTGTTATGTGCCATGGAGTCGGTGCCATAGTGTACAGCAATACAGTGGTACATGTAAGGGGAAGGTCTCACATAGAGGGAATATTTGCGTTGGTTCTTGAAGGATGAGTAGGTTTCAGTGACTATAGATGCAAGGAAAGAGTATTCCAGGTGTGTGGATATGGAATTACATTGTCCCATGAGGACAGCAGAGGGTATCTGGAAAGGTGAGGTGCATAGCACTTCATATATATTTCCTTCTCCTTCTTGCCTTGATAACTTTCTATTTTTGGTTGGCTCTGGTAGCGTAGTGGTTACAAATTGGGCTGCTAATCTTACATCAGCAGTTGGAAACTACCAGCGTTTCTGTGGGAGAAAGATGAGGCTTTCTGCTCCCATAAAGATTTACAGCCTTGGAAACCCTGTACAGGATCACTATGAGTCGGACTCGACTCCACAGCACAGCATCAGCAGCAGCAGCATATAACTGGAAGCTCAAGCTTGTCAGGAAATGTTTAAAAATAAGAATGATTACATTTATAGGAGGGTCATCAATGCATCAATTTTGGTCATTCAGAGTTTTCCTAAAATTTCAGTTTTACACTTGATGATAAAGGAAGGCAGAGAGATGACCTTCTTAAAAATGAGGTTTCCCTATGAAATATTTTTCTTATGGACAAACAGAGACATGAGCAATTAAAATGAAGCTCATGCACACTACGAGTATGAATGTATCAGTGTTTGAGAGATGCAGCTATTTTTCTGTGATGAGTATTGTATGCAAGAGTATTAGTGTTATTTCAGAAATTACTGTTGTTGTTCTTAAGTGCTGTCGAGTTGGTTCTGAGCCATAGCATTTTTATGTACAACAGGACAAAACACCACCCGGTCCTGTACCATGCTTAGAAGTGCTG
Organism: Chrysochloris asiatica; assembly: GCF_000296735.1. Classification (NCBI taxonomy): domain Eukaryota; kingdom Metazoa; phylum Chordata; class Mammalia; order Afrosoricida; family Chrysochloridae; genus Chrysochloris; species Chrysochloris asiatica. The sequence goes on along the minus strand of NW_006408635.1, from coordinate 5,081,181 downwards.
CTATGCTTGAGCCCATTGCAGCTTCAATGGTACCAATCCATCTAGTTGGAGGTCTCCCTCTTTTTCGCTGACCTTCCACTTTACTAAGTATGATGTTCTTCCCCAGGGACTGGTCCCTCCTAATAATATGTCCACAGTATGAGAGATGAAGGCCGATCATATTGACTTCTAAGGAGCATTCTGGTTGTACTTCTTCCAACACAGATTTGTTTGTTTTTCTGGCAGTGCACTGTACCTTTAATATTCTCCTCCAACACCATAACTCAAATGCATCAATTCTTCTAGTCTCTTCCTTATTCACTGTTCAACTTTCACATGCATATGAGGCAATTGAAGCAACTAATAATTGAAACAGAATGTACAAAGTGTGAATCTAGGAAAATTGGAAGGTGACAAAAATGAAATGGAATGATTTAGCATCAATATCCTACGCATTAGTGAGCTGAATTGGACTGGTATTGGCCATTTTGAATCTAACAATCACATGGTTTACTCTGCCAGGAAAGGCAAATTTTAGTGGAATGGCATTGCATTCATCATCAAAAAGAACATTTCAAGATCTATCTTGAAGTATAATCCTGCCTGTGGTAGGATAATATCCATACACCTGCAAGGAAGACTAGTTAACACCTCTAGTATTAAACATATTTGCACCAACCACTAAAGCCACTGATGATGAAATTCAAGAATTCTACCAACTTCTTCAATCTGAAATTGATTAAACATGCCATCAAGATGTATTGATTCACGATTGGAATGCAAAGTTTGGAAATGAAGAGGAAGGATTAGTAGTTGGAAAATATGGCCTTAGTGATACATGATGCTGGAGATTACATGATCAAATTTTGCAAGATCAATTACTTCTTCCATAAATGATGTTTAGTGGTAAATCCATTTGAAATAAATCACATCAGCTTCCTTTGCCATGTTTCCAAATTGATCAACTCTCTGTGCTTCAATTCTTAGATAACATCCTGTTCAATTCAGGTTTGAGACCTTGCTAGGTATCAAAGCATGAAAGAAAAATATGAATATAGCCAGTGATAGAGCGGAGAGCAAGAGTCACCAGTTACCTTGAGAGTTGCAGCCAGTGAGGGACTTGGAAATAAAATGATTGCCAAGAGCAGACAAGCATACAACCTGATGAGACATAGTCAAGGAGTTCAACAGGAAAGTCATAAGAATGATTATGGGCTTTACAAGCAAGATTCTTTGTGGACATAACCTCCCGGTGCATTGCAGCTAGCCCCTGAGTAGTCTCATAGTCAATTCAACCATTCCCATTCCTGATTTTTAGGCTCCTGCTTTAAAGGTTCAAAACAAGGTTTGAAACTCTGACTTCTTGTCTTTTCTACAGGCCTAATAAATGGAGTCCAAGAGCTGATGCATTTTGTTCTCCACCCATGGCCCTAACTTTTTCTAGAGCTGTCCTGAAGATCCCAGGTTTTATGATGCCATTTGCTAAACAGAACTGACGTTGTCATTCGAGTTGAAGTTAAGCACAGGAATCCTATTAAGGAAGAAGGCTGTTCATGACGGTTTTGATGTTTTATTTAGAAAAGAATTATTTCATTGGTATCGATCATGTACAAAGCACTGTGATAGGTACTATTAATAGATTAAAATTATAAAGGCAAGGGTATATTTTTAGAGGATTTTATAGTTCTATTGATAAGAAAATACATAAAAATATCAACATGTCAATCCATATACTCTGGTTGAGTGAAGATTGGATTTACCTGAGAGAGTTTGCTAGAGGTGTGTATTCTGATCCTTGATGATGAAGGAGGGAGTAGGTCCAGATGTGACTTAGTCACATCAGATCAAGTGTCTAAAAGGGCCCCTACTTGATTTAATACTTTGTTGTTAGGAATTCTTAATACTTTTTGAAGAAGGAACCCAAATTTTTATTGTACAAGGGGGCCTTGTAAATGATGTAGCTGGTCCTGAAGAATATTTGTGACATGGCTTGATCAAGGCTCCAAAGTGTTATCTTGAAGGGGGCCTTGTAAATGATGTAGCTGGTCCTGAAGAATATTTGTGACATGGCTTGATCAAGGCACCAAAGTGGTATCTTGAAGAGGGCCAGTAAATGATTTGGCTTGGTTGAGCTAAAAAAGTCAAGTGTAAAATGTATGGGAAGGGAAGGGTCAATTTAGGGGAGAAGCCTATTTAATAATAACATGAGACTTCAAGTAGGACTTACAAAGCATGACCAGCACTTCTTTTTATGTGTTTTTGTCTAACTTGTTAGATTATGATGTCTCAAGGGACAGATGGGGTTAGAACTGACTCTGACATTCCATTTCCTTTCTGAGATCCATTAAATATGTTGGACCAACCCACTCTGCCATTTCTCCCCTGCTTGTATCTCAATGTTTGGAACGTGGTTCCTTAGGGTTTCACTGAGGGACATTTATGCCAGATACACTGAAAACTGCTCTGCTCACCCTCACTAATCTTTACTGGAAGGAGTTACGTAGATCAGAATTTATTTCATTCAATCTCTGAGGCTTATGTTTGAGAATCAATAACCACGCAAAATTTAGTGTTGTGTTTCAAGATGTCTAATAGAAATTGAAATTCATTAAGTTAAATCCCAAATAAATGGACTCTCCTAACGTTTCCTTCAAGGTCACTTTCAGGTGAGCTTATGATCGTGGAAATACCAACAAACATCATTGACTAGTATTCCAATAACATTAACATTTCGATCTCCTAGCAAGCACTCACAGAATCATGTTTCTAAAGAGCCTTTTTAAGGACTTCTTTTGCTTCTAAACATGTTATTTCTTTGAACTACACTCATAGGGTTTTTACATATAATTTATATTATGTACGGTGGTGGTGGTTATGTGCGGTGGAGCCAATTCTGACTCATAGCAACCCTGTATAGGGTTTCCGAGGCTGTAAATCTTTACAGGAACAGAAAGCCTCATCTTTTTCCCATGGAACCACTGGTAGTTTTGAACTGCTGACCTTGAAGTTAGCAGTCAAACTTGTAACCACTATGCTACTAGAGCTCAGCGTAGTGGTTACGAATCGGGCTGCGAACCTTAAGGTCAGCGGTTCGAAACTACCAGCCGCTCCGCGGGAGAAAGATGAGGCTTTCTACTCCCGTAAAGATTTACACCCTCGGAAACCCTGTACAGGGTCACTATGGGTCGGAACCGACTCGACGGCACTTAACAACAACAACAATTATATATAAGTGTATGTAAACTGCACATATCAACATGAATATTTATTTTATTTTATTTCATCAGAAGCAGCTGGGGCCACAAACACGCACACACTCACAATATGGCAATGGCTGTACAAGACCTCTTTTAAAGTGTTGGAGAGCAAAAACATCAGCTTGAGGACTGAAGTGCATCTGACTTAAACCATGGTATTTTCAATAACCTCATATGCATGTGGACTCCTGGTGTGGCACTGTGGGTTAATGCACCAGACTGCAAAGCCATTTGAACTACAAGGTTGGTGGTTCAAGCTCACCAGTCACTCCTTGGAAACCCTATACAGGGTCGTTATGGGTCGGAACTAACTCTATGGCACTTAACAACAACAACATAGGCATGTGAAAATTGGATAGTGAATAAGGAAGACTATAGAAGAATCGATGCATTTGAGTTGTGGTCTTGGAGAAGAATATTGAAACTGCCATGGGCTGCCAGAAGAACAAACAGATCTGTGTTGGAAGAAATACAGTCAGAATACTCCTTGGAAGCCAGAATGGTGAGGCTTCCTCTCTCATACTTCGGACATATTGTCAGGAGAGACCAATCTCTAGAGAAGGACATAATGCTTGGCAAATAGCAGGATAGCAAAAACAGAGGGATTCCCCCCCCCCCCCCCCCCGCCAACACACAACAAAATGGATTTGCACAGTGGCAGCAATAATGCGTAGCAGCAATTGGGAGGATGGTGCAGGACTGGCTGGTGTTTCATTCTGTTGTACATAGAGTCGCAATGAGTCATAATGGATCTGATGACACTTAAAACAACAGCAACAACAGAAATATCAAGGATGACTGATTCAACCATCACCATTTCTATCCTAAATATTCCATCCCAGTGTCCAGAAACGTTGACATTTACTTTTAACTTTGTGTCTCAGGATTTTTTACTCTTCATTCCTCAGTGACATCATTGATTTCCTTCAAACAAGTTATATCCTCCATTTTGATTTCTAAGCATTCATTCCTTCAGAAATACTATATTACTTTCCCAGTTTCCCAAATTCTATAACTGATCTTTCTCAGGATTCTGAATTTAGGAAAGCATATGAATTTCCCAAGAAATTTCAGTAGAGAATTCCAATAGGGAAACCCTAAAACTACTGGAAAATTACATTCATGTTCAGCTGGAGTCTTTGATCTTAATCAGTATTTTAAGTTCTCTTTGCTTTCAGCAAGCTTGGTTGCACCATCTGCATATTGCGGGTTTTTGATGAGAATTCCTCCAATCTTGACGCCACACTCTTTTTCATGTAATCCAGCTTCTTGGACTATTTGCTCAGCATACAGATTGAATAATTATGGTGAAAGAAAACAACTCTGGGGCACACCTTTCCTGATATTAAACCATTCAATGCCCCCTTCATCTAATTGAACAACTGCTTCCTGGTCTATGTACAATTTCCTCATGAACACAAATAAGTGCTCCGGAGTACTCATTCTCTGCAAAGTTATCTATAACTTGTCATGATGCAGACAGTTGAAAGACTTTACATAGTCAATAAAACACAGGTATTATCTGCTTTCAGCCAATGATAGCCTTCATTCCACATCTTTGAATCCATCTTGAACCTCTCTGGCAGTTTCCTGTTAATGTTCTGTTGCAGTACTTTTTGAATTATATTTAGCAAAGATGTGCTTGCATGTGATAGTAATGATATTGTCCAATAATTTCCATATTCCACTGCTTCACCTCTCTTTGGAATGGGCACAAATATGGGTTTCTTTCAATCAATTGGCAAGGTAACTGCCTTTCAAATTTCTTGGCATAGATAAGTGAGTGCCTCCATTGCTACACTGGTTTGTTGAAAAATTTCAATTTGTATTCCATTAATTCTTGGAGCCTTATTTTTTGCCAGTGCCTTCATTGCACTGTGGACTTCCTAATTCAGTACCATTGACTCTTGATCATATGCTACGTCTTGAAATAAAGTAGAATATGGAGGCGCTCACTCATTTATGGCAAGAACTGTGGAAGACAGTTACCTCGCCAACTGATTGGAAGAGATCTATATTTGTTCCCATTCCAAAGAGAGGTGACACAATGGAATGTGGAAATCATCAAACAATATCATTCATATCACATGCAAGAGAAATTTTGCTGAAGGTAATTTAAAAAAATGGCTGTAGCAGTACATCAATGAGAACTGCCAGAAACTCATGCTGGATTCAGAAGAGGATGTGGATTTAGTGATGCCATTGCTGAAATCAGGTGGATCTTGGCTGAAAGCAGAAAGTACCAGAAATATGTTTACTTGTATTTTATTGACTATGTAAAGCCTTTTAACTGTGTGGATCCTTACAAGCTTTGAATAACGTTGCTAAGAATCAGTATTCCAAAACATTTAATTGTGCTCATGCGGAATTTATATACAGACCAAGATGCAGTCATTAGAGTAGACTCAAGAGGATACTGAATGATTTAAAATCAAGAAACATGTGTGATAGGGTTATATTCTTTCACTACACTTATTCAATCTACACACTGAGAAAATAATTCAAGAGAAGCTGGATTACATGAGTAATAACATGGCTTCAGGATTGGAGGAAGACTCATTAACAACCTGTAATATTTAGATACTATAACCTTGCTTGATGAAAGCAAAGAGAACTTAAAATACTGATGGAGATCAAAGATTCCAGCTGAACAAGAATGCAATTTTCCCAGTACTGCTAGTGTTTCCCTGAGGGAATTTTTTCCAGAAATTTCTTAAGAAATACTTACTGTTGAAGATCAGAGACTCCAGTTTTCAGTGTGGATTGCACTGTAATGTAAAGAAAATAAAAATCCTCACAATTGGACCAATAATAAATAAAGAACATCATGATAAATGGGGAAAAGATTGATGTTGCTCATTTTGCTTGGATCCACAATCAACATTCATGGAAACAGCAGTCAAAAAAATTAAATGACGTATTCTATTCAGGATATCTGCTTCAAAAAACCCCTTTAAAGTGTTTAAGATAAAAATTATCAATTTGAGGACTACGGTGTGCCTGACCCAAGCCATGATATTTCCATCACCTCATTTGTTGTTGTTGTTAGGTGCCATCGAGTTGATACCGACTCATAGTGACCCTATGCACAACAGAACAAACCTCAGCCTGGTTCACAACTATTGACACTCTTGAGCCCATTGATGCTTCCACTTTGCCAGTCCATCTCACTGGGGATCTTCCTCTTTTTCTCTGGCCCTCCACCTTACCAAACATGATATCCTTCTCCAGTGACTGGTTCCTCCTGACAATATGTCCAAAGTTTGAGAGACAAAGTTTGGCCATCCTGGCCTCCAAGGAGCACTCTGGCTGCACTTCTTCCAACACAGATCTGTTTGTTCTTTTGGAAGCCCATGGCACTTTTAATATTCTCCTCCAACACCATAACTCAAATGCATCAATTCTTCTATGGTCTTCCTTATTCATTGTCCAGCTTTCACATGTATATGAGGTTATTGAAAATATCATGGCTTGGGTCAGGGGAAACTTAGTCCTCAAGTTGATATCTTTGCTCTTCAACACTTTAAAAAGTTCTTGTGCAGCAGATTTGCCTAAATACGTTGTCTGCTTTCTTGACTACTGCTTCCATTAGTGTTGATAGTTGATCCAAGAAGAATGAAGTCCTTGACAACTTCAATCTTTTCTTCATTGATAGGAATGTTATTTATTGGTCCAGTGGTGAAGACTTTTGTTTTCTTTACATTGAGATGTAATCCATACCGAAGGCCGTGCTCTTTGATCTCCATCAGTAAATGTTTTAAGTCTTTTTCACTTTCAGCAAGCAAGGTCATATCATCTGCATATCGCATATTTTTAATGAGTGTGGAATTTAGACAGTGAATATGGAAGACCATAGAAGAATTGATGTTTTTGAGTTTTGGTGCTCAAGAAGAATATTAAAATTATCATGGACTGCAAGAAGTACAGCCAGAATGGTCCTTAGAATCCAGGATGGAAAGACTATGTTTCTCATATTTTGGACACGTTAATAGGAGAGACCAAGGAGCTTTACTAGCATAGTGGTTAGATGTCAGGCTGCCAACCTCAAGGTCACCAGTTAGAAACTACCAGCGGTTCCGCAGGAGAAAGATGAGGTGTTCTGCTCCTGTTAGGATTTATAGCCTCGGAAACCCTGTACAGGGTCACTATGAGTCGGAACCAACTCCATGGTACTTACCACCACCAACAACATCAGGAGAGACCAGTCTCTGGAGAAGGGCATCATGCTTGGTAAAGCTGAAGGTCAACGAAAAATAAGGAGACCCTTAACAAGATGGATTGACACAGTGACAGCAGCAATGGGCTGAAACATAATAACAATTATGAAGATGGTTCAGGAAAGAGATGGTGGAAAAGCTCCACATCATCAGGCAAAACAAGGCCAGGGGCAGATTGTGGAACAGACCATCAATTGCTCATATGAAAATTCAATTTGAAGCTGAAGAAAATGAAAACAAATCCATGAGAGCCAAATATGACCTTGAATATATCCCACTTGATTTTAGAGCCATTTGAAGAACACATTTGATACATTAGACAATAAAGACCAAAAACTAGAAGAGTTGTGGGATGACATCAAGAACATCATACATGAAGAAAACAAAAAGTCATTAAGAAGACAAGAAAGAAGGAAAAGGCAAAAATGGATGTCAGAAGAAATTCTGAAACTTGTTCTCCATTGTAGAGATGCTAAAACGAATGGAAGAAATGAGAAGGTACAAGTGCTGAATAGAAAACTTTAAAGGTCAACTTGAGAAAAGAAAGTCAAATATTACAACAATATGTATAAAGATCTGGAGTCAGAAACTTAAAAAGGAGGAACACGCTCAGCGTTTCTCAAGCTGGGGGAACTGAAGAAAAAATTCAAGCCTTGACTTTGGGAATCTCTGGGAAAATTATTGAATGATGCAGAAAGCATCAAAAGAAGATGGAAGGAATACACCGAGTCACTGTACCAAAAGGAAATGATTCATGCTCAACCATTTCAAGAGGTAGGATATGACCAAAAGTCAATGATACTGAAGGAAGAGATCCAAGGTGCATTGAAGGAATTGGCAATAAACAAGGTACCAAGAATTGATGGAATAAAATTTGAAATCTTTCAAGAAAGTGAGGCTTCACAGAAGACACTCTTTCATCTCTGCCAAGAAATTTGGAAGACAACTATCTGGCCAACTGATTGGAAGAGATCCATATTTGTGCCCATTCCAAAGAGAGGTGACCCAACAGAATGCGAAAGTCATTGGACAATATCTTTGATATCTCATGCAAGTAAAGTTTTACTAAAGGTAAAACAGATATGGCTGCAAGCATACATTTACAGAGAACTTCCAGAGGTTCAAGCAGGATTCAGAAGAGGATGTGGAATGAGGGATATCATTACTGATGTCCGATGGATCTTGACTGAAAGCAGAGATTATCAGAAAGATGTTTATCTGTGCTTTATTGACTGTGCAAAGGCATTCGATTGTGTGGATCATGACAAGCTATGGACAACATTGAAAAGTATAAGTATTCCAGACCACTTAATTGTGCTCATAAGGAATGTGTACTTGGATCAAGAGGCAGTTGTTCAAACAGAACATGAATGGTTTAAAATTAAAAAAAGGTGTGCGATAGGGATGTATTCTTTCACCATACTTATTCAACCTGTATGCTGATCAAATAACCTGAGAAGCTGGATTATATGAAGAAAAAAGTGGCATCAGGATTGGAGGAAGACTGATTGACAACCTGTGGTATGAAGATGACACAATCTTGCTTGCTGAAAGTGAAGAGGACTTAAAATATTTACTGATGAAGATCAAAGAGCAGTCTTCAGTATGGATTGCATCTCAATGTAAAGAAAACAAAAATCCTCACCACTGGACCAAAAACAACATTTTTTTCAATGGAGAAAAGATTGAAGTTGTCAAGGACTTCATTATTGGATGAACTATCAACACTCATGGAAGCAGCAGTCAGGAAATCAAACGACGTATTGCATTTGGCAACTCTGCTGCACAAGACCTTTTTAAAGTGTTGAAGAGCAAAGATGTCCAGTTGAGGACTAAGGCACTTAGTTCTCTAGTGAACATCTTTGCTTAATAACCTCATATGCATGTGAACGCTGGACAGTGAATAAGGAAGACCATAGAAGAATTGATGCATTTGAGTTATGGTGTTGGAGGAGAATACAGAAAGTGCCATCGTATGCCAAAAGAACCAACAGATTATTATGTTGGAAGAAGTGCAGACAGAGTGTACCTTGGAGGCAAGGATGGCCAAACTTAGTCTCTCATACTTTCAATATATTGTCAGGAGGGACCAGTCACTGGAGAAGGATATCATGTTTGGTAAGGTGGAGGGTTAGAGAAAAAGTGGAAGACCACCAGCGAGATGGATTGACATAGTGGCAATATGAATGGGCTCAAACATGGCAACAATAGTTATATTCTTTCACCATACTTATTGGCCCAAGTTTGACAGTGTTTCGTTCTGTTGTGCATAGTGTCACAATGAGTTGGTACCGACTCGATGACACATAACAACAACAACAACAACAAATACCTCCATGAGTACAGGAGAAGGTCATAAAATTGTAATAATTTGCCCCCGTTTCCTTTATTAAATAAAAAAAAAAATGTCCTCTAGTTGAATTCTGGTTATCAAGCCATTGAATCTAGGTCAAATGGGCACTATCTGCAATTCTAGGGGTACTTGTGCATCTCCCCTCACTTCATATGAGCTGCATGCTTCATTCTCAGCTCTAGCCTTCTGTGTCTGTGTCCTTGTCCATGGGCTCAGATGTCCTCAACTCTCACCACAGTTTTGACCAACCAGCCCTTCCTCTTCTTTCTCTAACCTCCAGGTCAATGAGACTCTATGGACCATGTTTGAGCTCAGCCCATTTCTTCATTGCTACCTTTCCCTTCTTCCACTCACCAGTAGATCAGTGTGGTCATCAGCAAGCTTACATACCTGCTCATGTGTTCCCTTTGAGTTTCAGTCTTAGAGGGGTGTTTGTCCTGAAGGAACTTGATTGCTTGCCTTGATGGCTTCCCAGAGAACAGCTTGCTTATTCTTGTAGTAACCAGTCATACTGCCATTTTTGTTATGGATTTTTCCTGATGATCTTTCTCTGAAGATGTATCTTCTGTCACTCTAGCTGTTCCAGGCTGGTCTGCTTGTCATTTCTAGTGGGAATGTTCCACCTCATAAGGTTCTGGATGGGACTCAGGATTCCACCTAAGGTTCTATACACTGCAAAGGCTCTGTTGTTGTTGTTATGTGCCGTGGAAGAGGCCTATTTAGCTGGGCAAGTTCTAGAACCCCTTTTAGGAATTCCAATTAATTATAAGCTGAAGATGGGCTTACAAGCTTTCTGTAATCATGTTTCCTGACATTCCTTTCTATCCTACTTGTGTCTATTTTACAATAGTTGGCAAGGGAAACCAATATTCATAAGACAATCAAGCATCTTAGTATTATTTCCCCTCTTCAAACTATGCCTAGATCCCTGTATCACAGAACCCTGTTGTTCCAAGGTTGAACATGCATCACTGTTTACCTCTGTCACATTTAGCACAGGCAAACCTGTCTCAGTGTTCCCCTATCTACCTTGTTCTTCCACCTCCTCCCCCTTCTTATATTGCCCCCCCCCAACACCTGAACTATGATGTGTCTGCTACCTACCCTGTGCTCTACTGTAGCCATCCTCCACCTCCTCCTAACCCTTGACCTCAACCCCATCATTGTGATCACCTTATATTTCATTAACTTTTCCCTCAATTTAAGGCTGTCTATTTTATTCTGTGGAGTACTGGTGTGGCACTGTGGGTTAATGTGCCAGACTGCAAAGCCATTTGAACTGCAAGGTTGACAGTTCAAGCTCACCAGCTGCTCCTCGGAAACCCTATATAGGGTCACTATGGTTCAGAACTGACTCGATGGCACTTCACAACAACAACAACAGTGTTATCCTATAATCTACTTGACCTTCTCACCACCTGGATATCTGTTCCTATGTGTTTACCTTCTTTCACAGTGTAATTGTTTTGATCACAGACTGACCTCCCAGATCCTCTGAATTTATTCCTATAGTTTTGTTCTCTTCTTGACTCTTCCACTTGTCAATTGAGTTTCGGGTGGTGCTGCCACATATCTGTTCTTGTTGTTTCTCAGTCCACAGAACTCCCTTTAGGATATTTTGCAGCACAGGGTTGGCTTTGGCAAAATCCCTTAGCTTCTGTTTATCCTGGAATGTTTTTATTACACTGTCGTATTTGATTGACGGCTTTGCAGGGTAGAGGATTTTTGGTTGACAATTTTTTTCTGTCAGGATTTTATATGTGTCTCCACATTGCCTTCTTGCCTGCATAGTTTCTTCTGAGAGATTGGCGCTTAATCTGATTTGCTTGCCTTTGTATGTTTCACTTCTCTTTTCCCTAGCTGCTTTCAGGATTCTGTCCTTATCTTTGATTTTGGAGAGCTTGATTATTATGTCTTGGTGATTTTCTTTTAGGGTCTGTCTTTCCTAGTGTTTGTTAAGCTTCTTGAATGCTTACCTTTTAGTTTTTCAGGATGTTAAGAGATATTTTCTTCCAGAAGCTCTTCAATTATCTTCCCTGTGGATTTGTGTGATTCTTCCTGTTCTGGGATGCCAATAATTCTTAAGTTATTCCTCTTCATGTTGTCTAATATGACTCTTTGACCTTCTTCAGATTTTTTAAATCCTTTTTTCTGCTTGCTCTTCTATCTTAGTAGTATTGAGAGATTTGTCTTCCAGCTCACTAGTTCTGGCTTCCATCTCATCAATTTTACTTCTTTGCTCTTTCAGTGTATTGTCCATTTCTGTGATTCTATTTTTAATCATTTGGACCTCTTTCTTTAGGTTTTGAATTTTTTCTAATGCTGTATCTATCTTATTTGATTGTTCCTGTAGCACTTTCCTGACTTCTTCCTTATTTTTCTCAACGCCATTGTAAAGGGTTTTGATACATATTACAATCATTTTTCTGAATTCCTTTTCAGGCATTTCCAAAGCCTGCTCTCCTTCCAGTATGAGTGTAGGTCTGCCTTCAGATCATTTGTCTCAGTCACTTTATCTTGTTTCTGGACATGAACTGATATGGTCATCTGTTTCTGTTACTTGGGCATATTCAGGAATTATCTGTGGCCTTAATACTTAGATGGTGTGTATTTTGGTATTTTTATGCTTTTGATTGTCTCCAGGTAGATGTGATCAGGAGATGGGCTTCCTTTTTCACTCTTTTTGTTACTCAACTCAGAGTAACTGTCATAGATGTTGGCTGTGTACCTGGTGTATGGCAGCTGGTATTGGTTCTTGCCTGGATTGTGGGTTTTTTAGGGTGTGATTGTAGCTTTACTATATGACAGCAATTGCTGTCTCTTCTTGGGTAATGTAGGTAGAGAAAATGTAAAGAGGGGACCAAACAACAAAACAGCAACAGCAAAAAAAAAAAAAAAAGACAGATTGGATACTCTAGTCTATATTCACAGAAAAGAGAGAGAGATTAAAAAAAAAAAAATCTGTAGCCTAATATAAGTATGATTTTAATGTCCTCTTTCAGTTTCTTGTCTTCAAGTCTGCCTGATAAATTTCAAGATGCCACTGTTGGTTGTTATGATGTAACTCAGGATTTAATTTTCAGTCTGCTTCCTTTTTAGTCTGCCTGTGCTGCTCCACAACCTCTGTTCAGGCCTTTTTCTGACTGATAAACAGTTCAGGGCTGGCTGTGGCTGTTTTGTGCTGCCATTTAGTTTTAAGTGGCAACTGTTCCTTTAAATTTTGAGATCTGTGTGCATGCATAGTAGAACTCTCTGGGGATGGGGTTAGAGGTGGGGTATCTACTCGCTCAGGCACTCCCTATAGTCACCAGAATGCAGGTGCACAGACAGCGAGAGACCAAAGAGCAGATACAAAAAAAAAAAAAAAAATAATGTCCACACCTTTATCTCTGCAGGTCGGTCAGGCTTCCACGGCTGCGCTGATCCTTCTCCTGCTCAGTCTCACAAATGATGGCTGCTCTGGGAGACATTGAATCCGGTGGATCCCCAAAAGCACTGGATTTCTTGCTTCTGCTATAAATTCCATTGGCTGTAAACCTTCAAACTTTCTAAATATTCCTTTATATGTGGCTTAGAGTTCTGGAACTGTCCCCTGAAACTGCTTCATCTGGTATTCTGTGCTATTGTTGACAGAGAGTCTCACTGCTCTTCTACCTTATCTGCCATCTTATTATCTTCCACCTCATTGCTTCTTAAAATGAGTTATCCATTTGTAACCTGATTAAAAAACAAACAAAAAACTGTCTTCATAATTTTTTTATAAATCATCAATTTTATAATTTTTTTTAATGTTTTATTGTGAATTATGTGATAGTTTACATGGGAGAACATTAGCTTTACATTCATCCTATCGTATATCATTTCATTGCCATGGTTACAATCCCCTCCATGCATCATCAACCAACCAAAGGGTATACCCTATAAGCCTGCTCCCTGGTCATCAGCACACAGTCCCTCTCCCTCTCCAGGTTTGAGTCCCTAGCCACTCCATTTCTCCACGTCATCATCTCTGCCTCCATCTCTGGCATCTCTGCTTCTCTGGGTAGGGTCCTGCACTCCGATCTTCTCCCTTGATGGTTCCAGGGGCCTCCATTCCTGGACTGCATAGTCAATCACTACACTCCTTTTGCTACAAAATGTCTACCTTTACATTTCCAACCCTCACAGTCAGTCCTGATAACAATTATTCACCATTGTATCACAAGGGACCTATCCCCATCTCCTTTCATTAGCCCCACCCAGACAGATTGAATACTAGAATCTCAGTAGAGATTCTACCTTCCTCTGCCCCCTCTGGATCTAGGCTCCTTCTTGAAAGTTTGTAAGCTAGTCACTTCTTGGCTTTGTAGCTTTCCCCCTCCCCCATTTTGGGTAGCCAATGTCCAAGTTGCCTATCCCTGTCTACTCTGTGTATGGGAGGGGGTGGGAATGATCCTCACTGTAAAGATTTTTCCCTCTTTTGAGCTTCTGCATCCTTAGATGTAGGTCAAGTTCATTAAATTGTATCAGATTACTCTTTTTTTCCTCTTCTTTCTTCTAGTTGAGCTCTGATTGTCCAGTCATTGAAACCAGGTCTAGTGGGTATTATTGGCAAGTGTGAATGTTCTTATGCATATGCCCTCTCTTCTTATCAGCTGGGGTTTCACCATTCTTACATCCATGTGTCACCATAAATTTGATGTGTGTGTTGTTGTTTTTTTCAATTTGAGCAGATAGAGACTCAAAGTAATATCATCCTTATAAGTACCTCAAAGTAGATCCTTTTTAGACATGTTATAACAAGTTGTTGTTGTTGAATTCCACTGAGTCAGTTTTGATCCATAGGGTTTCAAGGAGCAGCTGATGAGCTTGAACCACTCATATACAGTTCAAACTCACTTTGCAGTTCAGCACATTAACCATACAACAACTTGGTATGAATTTATTTTAGTGCAAAAAAACAAAAAACAAAAAACAACAACAAACCTTGAAATCCATGCATAGTTTTTTCATTATACACATTTTCCATGAATGTTTTGAAGATCCCTCATGTGCGATATATATATATATATATATGTATATGTATATGTATATGTATATGTGTGTGTGTGTGTGTGTGTGTGTGTGTGTGTGTGTGTGTGTGGTAGTTGTTGTTAGATGCCATTGAGTTGTTTCCTACTTATAACAACCCTAAGTACAATAGCATGGAACACCCTCCAGTCACAAACCATCTGTATCTACCTCTATATAAACATCTTGCTGATAAAGATCAAAGAATACATCCTTCAGTTTGGATTACAACTCAATGTAAAGAAGACAAAAATCCTCAAAACTGGACTGATAGACAAAAATAATGAGAAAAGATTAAACTTGTCAAGGATTTTACTTTACTTGCATCCCCAATCAATACTCATGGAAGCAACAGTAAAAAAATCAAAGAGGTTTTGCTATTGACAATTCTGTTGCATAAGACCTTTAAAAAGTGTTAAAGAACAAAGATGTCACTTTGCAGCTTGACCCCAAGCCATAGTGATTTTAATCACCTTGTATGCATTTTGAAAGTTGTAAAATGAGTAAGGAAGTCTGGAGAAGAATTGATGCATTTGTATGATGTTGGCAAAGAATACTGAAAGTACCATGGGTTGCCAGAATAACAAACGAATCTATCTTGTAAAAATTATAGCCAGAATCCTCTTTAGAAGCAAGGATGGGGAGACATTGTCTCACATACTTTGGACATACTATCAGGAGGTACCAGTTTCTGGAAAAGGACACCACACTTGGTAAAATAGAGGGTTTAAAAAGAGGAAACCCCCAATAAGATCAGTGACTACAAAAATGGGTTTAAGCATAGCAGTGACTGTGACTATGGTGCAGGACCAGCAGTACTTTGTTGTGCATGGAGTCATCAGGAGTCTTGGCACCTCACGAGCACAATGACACACACAATAGCTTGTGGGAAAATGAAATGAAAAGATACTGGAATGTTTTTCCATGTGTACCGCTCATGTGTGTG
>NW_006408635.1:5061271-5064760 GCF_000296735.1 Chrysochloris asiatica | reverse complement strand
TATATCTATATATATATATATAGAGAGAGAGAGAGAGAGTGAGAGAGAGAGAGAGAGAGAGCTCTTGTAGCATCGTAGTGGTTACATATGGGGCTGCAAACTGCTAGGTCAGAAGTTCAAAACTACCAGCTGCTCCGCAGGAGAAAGATGAGGTTTTCTGCTCCTGTAAAGATTTACAACCTTAAGAACCCTGTACAGGGTCACTATGAGTCAGAACCTACTCCATGGCATATAACAACAACAACAAATATATATATACACATACGTGTTTTTCATACCTTGCTTATATTTTTAGATTTTTGCTGTTGATTTAATATTGTTTGACCAAAAGACATGTAAATTCTTGGTATCAACTAGCCCAATTAAATCTTGTATTAAAAACAAACTCCTCTAAGTCAGGAATCCCATTCTTTTTCCCCCTAAACTGTAGTCATCAAAAGCACCAACCCAATGCTTCATTTCTGTATATGAATGTTGACTATCATGGAAGCCTCTTTACTGTATTTGAATTTGAGATGGTCTCCTACAGACTATAGGTCAACAGGCCATTCAAGATATGGATCTATTCATTGGGGCATGAAATCCCAAGGAATGATCTGGTATCAGCCATGTTACTTAACATACAATAAAAATATTAATCATGGTGGTGTTTGATTTATGAACTCTGACTTTTGAATATTTTTGGCAGTTTAACAGATTATGAATGGAGGAGGCCATTCGAGGGTTAGAACCGAGCAATAATGATGGCATTCGGCAGGGAAACTAACAAGAGAGTTAGTTTTATTTTATCTCATTAAGTAAAAGCCTTTTAAGAGAAAATTTGAGCTTTGTTACTTTGGAAAACATCATTGCTTGTAGAGAGAGAGATGAGATCATGTTTTTCTATTGCATTGAGGAAACTTAATTATTAGAAATTCCAGACTTTCTAGGGGCCTCTGACTCATGTTTTGAGACTGCATTTAATCTAGCAAACCATAACATTTGCATAACCATCTCTATCTCAGCTGAAGCATCTGACAAAAATGCTTGCAAATATTTAAGTATTTTTCTTAAGGTAGAATTCTGTGATAATTACTCGTGATTTGAGTGGAGAAGTTGGAAAGAAATAAGGATCAGTACTTGGAAAATATGATCTTGGTGTTATAAACAATGCCAGTAGCATGATAAAATTTTGCAAGTCCAGTGATTTACTCCTTGCAAGTACCTTTCTTTCTTTCTTTTTTTTAACAGCATCTATGGTGACTACTCATGTATCTCAGGGAATATACAGAAACAAAATCAGCAACATGTATGGAAAGAAATAGTAGAGAAGCTCAATGTCATCTGTCAAAACAAGGCCAGCCCATCAATTGCTCATATGCAAGTTAAAGAAAATTAAAACAAATTAAGCCAAAGTGTGGACTTGAGTATAGCCCACTTAAATTTAGAAACCATCTAAAGAATGAACACATAAAACCCTAGCCAAACAAGCTGTGGGATAAAATCAATGACATCATACATGAAAAAAAGCAAAGGATTATTAAAAAGACATTTAAGAAAAAAGGAGACTAAAATGGGCATTAGCTGAGACTCTGAAACTTGCCCTTGAATATGTGCAGCTCAAGCAAGAAGAAGAAATGATGAAGTAAAAGATCTGGACAGAAGATTTAAAAGGGCATCTTGAGAAGACAAAATAATTACAGCATTATAATGAAATGTGCTTAGACCTGGAGATAGAAAACAAAAAAGGAAGAACACATTTAGCATTTCTAAGCTGAAAGAACTAAAGGAAAAATGTAGGCTCCCCACTGAAGTATTGTAGGATTATATGGGCTGAATATTGAAGACTGCAGGGTAGCATCAAAAGAGAAAAGAAGGAATACACAGAGTCACCATACCAGAAAGAACTGGTTAACATTCAACCATTTCAGGAGGAAGCGCAGGATTAAGAAATGAGGGTGCTGAAGGAAGAAGTTCAATTGCACTGAAGGCAATGATGAAGAATCACATTTCAGGAAAGGACAGATACAAAGAGGTTTCAACAAATGGATAGAGTGCTTGGGGTGCTCATTTGTGTATGCAAAGACATTTGCATGCTAACTGACTGGAAGAGATCCACATATGTGCTGATTCCAAAAAACTGATCAAACAGAATGTAGAAATGATTGAACAATATTATTAATATCACATATAAAGTGAAATTTGCTGAAGATAATTCAAAACAGTTGTTAATGTACATTGGTGGGGAACTGCCATAAATTCAAACCATTGAAGAAGAGGAGGTAGAATGAAGGATTCATCAATTGCTTATCATTAAATAGATCTTGGCTAAAAGCAGAAAAATACCAGAACAATGTTTACCTGTGTTTTACTGACTATGTAAAGGCATTCAACTGTGTGGCTCATAACAAATTATGAATAACATTGCAGAGAAAGATAATTCCAGAATACTTCATTATGCTTATGAGGAACCTGTACATAGATAGACCCATAGACCAAGATACAGTTGCTTCAGCTGAACAAGTTAATACTGCATTGTTTAAGATTAGGAAAGGTATGAGTCAGCCTTGTATCCTTTCACCATACTTAGTGTGTATGCTGATAATCTAGGAAGCTGGCCTATATAAAGAAGAATGTGGCAAATGTGACATTAGTATTGTAGGAAGACACATTAACAACCCGTGGCTTCCTACAAGCAGGTGACACAACTTTGCTTGCTGAAAGCAAAGAGAATTTTTTACTACTGTAGATCAAAGACTACAGCCTTCAGTATGGATAACACTTTATCATAAAAAAAAAAAAATCCTTGTAAATGGACTAATAAACAACAGCATGATTAAAAGAGAAAGGATTGAGATTGTCAAGGTTTTCATTTTACATGGATTCACAATCAGTCTCCATGGAAGGACCTGTCAAGAAATCAAATGATAAATTGTATTGAGTTAATCTGATGCAAAAGACATCTTTAAATAAAGAAGTCACTTAGAGAACTAAGGTGTGCCTGACCTAAACTATGGCATTTTCAACAGCATCCTATGAGTGTTAAAGCTGGATAGTGAATATGAAGGACTGGATAAGAATTGATGCTTTTGAATTATGGTGTTGGTGAAGAATACTGAATGTATCATGGACTGCCAGAAGAATAAACCAGCCTGTCGTAGATAAAATATAGCCAGATTGCTCCTTAGAAGCGAAGATGGTGAGACTTTATCTCACTTAAATTGAGGATGGATTAGTCCTTGGAGAAGATAGAGTTGAGGGTCAGTGAACAAGAAGAGCTTGATGAGATGGATTGACATAGTGACTGTAACAATAACTCACACGTAGTAAGGATTGTGAGGGGGCACAGCAATGGGCAGTGTTTTGTTCTGTAATACATAGAGTTGCTGTGAGTCAGAGCCAACTTGATGGCACCTAAAAACAGAATCCTTTGAGTCCCTGCCTCATTTCTTCTACCCCTGCTTGTTGTTGTTGTTGTCAGGCGCCATCGAGTCAGAAACGACTCATAGC
>NW_006408635.1:5051360-5058377 GCF_000296735.1 Chrysochloris asiatica | reverse complement strand
ATGGTCAACTCTACTTTGAGGAGTCATTTTTTTTCCCAGTCGCATTCTGAGTGCCTTCCCACCTTCCAGTCCTGTATCTGACAATGTTTCTCTGCTATTCATAGAGTTGTCAGTGACTAGCAATTCGGAAGTAGTTTGTCACTCTTTCTTCATAGTCTGTCTTTGTTTTGTAGCTCATCGGAAACCTGTCCACCATGGGTGACCCTGCTGGTTATTTAAAATACTGGTGGCATAGCCCTCAGAATCACAACAACTCAACCCACCACAGCACGACAGACAGACGAGTGGTGGCCGTTTGGCTTTATGTCTATACTGTCTTTTTAAATTTCGATGTCAATCTTGATACAATCCTGATATAATCAAGATACAATCAAGATGTTCTCTCTTAATCCTATCAATCCTGGTACAATCAAGATAAGCTCTCCCAAGATGGCAGCTCCTGGAACAGCTGAGTGTCTTGATCCAGAAACTAATGAATTTCTGGATTCTCCTGCAAATTCCCCAGCTATAAACCCTCTGAACCTCCAAACATACTTTTATATTTGTTACAGAGTTCCAACACCATCTTATGAGCCTTCTTGGCCTGGTATTCCATGTTGTTGTTGACCGAGCTCTTCACTACATGTCTACCCGATCCGCCATCTTGAAGGTGGAAGGCCTGATGGTGTAGTGGTTAAGAATCTGGCTGCCAACCCCGTGGTCAGCAACTCAAATCCACCAGGCCCTCTGCGTGAGAGAGATGAGGCTTTCCGCTCCTTGCAGTTAAACAGCCTTGGAGTCTGGCGCATTAACCCACAGCACCACACCAGGACTCTGAATCTTGCCGCTCCAAGATCTTGCTGCTGCTCCAACCCCTGCTTACCGATAAGTAACCTGTGAACTCCACAGATGGAGGCAAAAAGTACATCATAGTATTCTTCACTCAGTCAACTGATGAGAATCAGAACAAAATCACAGTCTCTAGTTTTATCTTGACTTCAATTTTACCCTATGTTCCTTAACCAAAGACTTTATCCCTAAGTTAAGAACTTAGATCTAAAATGCTTTGCTTTTGTCTTGCTGTTTTTGTTGTTAGATGCCATTGAGTTGGAACCAACTCATACCACCCTTATGCACAACAGAATGAGACACTTCCTGGTCCTGTGCCAACCTCACAATCATTGCTACACTTGAGTCCATTCCTGCGGTCACTGTTCCAATCCCTCTTGTTGGGGAACTTCCTCTTTTTCGCTGATCCTCCACTTTACTGAACATGATGTCCTTCTCCAGGGACTGGTCCTTTCTGATATTATGTCTGAAGTATGATAGATGAAATCTGGCCAACCTGGCAACTAAGAAGCATTCTGGCCGTACTTCTTCCAACACAGATTGGTTTGTTTTTTGGCAGTCAATGGCACTTTTAATATTCTTCTGCAACACGTAACTCAAATGCATCAATTCTTCTATGGTCTTCTTTACTCACTGTCCAAGTTTCATATGCATATGTTGTTGTTGTTAAGTGCCATTGAGTCAGTACTGACTCATAGTGACCCTATGCACAACAGAACAAAACACTGCCTGATCCTGGGCAAACCTCACAATTGCTGACACACTTGAGGCCATTTATGCTGACAGTTGGCCAATCCATCTCGCTGCGGGTCTTCCTCTTTTACTCTGGCCATCCACATTACCAAACATGATATCCTTCTCCAGTGACTGGTCCATCCTGACAATATGTCTGAAGTATGAGATACAAAGCTTGTACATCCTGGTCTACAAGGAGCACTCTGGCTACACTTCTTCCAACACAGATCTGTTGATTCTTTTGGCAGCCCATGGTACTTTCAATATTCTCCTCCAACATCATAACTCAAAGGCATCAATTTTTCTCCAGTATTCCTTATTCAGTGTCCAGCTATCTCAAGCATATGAGTTTATTGAAAATATCATGACTTGGGTCAGGTGCATCTTAGTCCTCAAGCTGACATCTTTGCTCTTCAACACTTTAAAAAGTCTTGTGCAGCAGATATGCCTAATGCAGTACATCATCTGATTTCTTGACTGCTGCTTCCGTGAGTGTTGACAGTTGATCCAAGAAGAATGAAGTCCTTGACAACTTTAATCTTTTCTCCCTTGGTAAGAATGTTGTTTATTGGTCCAGTGGTGAGAATTTTTGTTTTCTTGACATTGAGATGTAATCCATACCCAAGGTTGTGCCCTTTGATCTTCCTCAGTAAATGTTTTAAGTCCTCTTCACTTTCAGCAAGCAAAGTTGTATCATCTGCATATCAGATGGGTCTTCCTCTAATCCTGATGTCATGTTTTTCTTCACATAACCCAGTTTCTTGGATTATTTGCTCAGCATACAGGTTGCATAGACATGGTGAAAGAATACAATCTTGTTGCACACTTTTCTTAATTTTAAACCATTCAGTGTTTCCATGTTCTGTTTCAACAACTGCCTCTTGGTCCATGTACACATTCCTCATGAGCACAATTAAGTGTTCAGGAATACTCATAGTTTGCAATGTTGATCATAGGTTGTCATGATCTACACAATTGAAAGTCTTTGTATAGTCAATAAAGCACAGGTAAACATCTTTCTGGTATTCTTTGCTTTCAGTCAAGATCCATCGGATATCAACAATGATATCCCTTGTTCCACAGCCTCTCTTGAATCCAGCTTGAACCTCTGGAAGTTCTCTGTCAATGTATGCTTGCAGCCATTTCTGTATTACTTTAACAAAACTTTACTCGAATGGAATATCAAAGATATTGTTCAATGATGTGGTTATTGAAAATACCATGGATTGGGTCAGGCACACCTTAGTCCTCAAATTGACATCTCTTTTCAATAAACACTTGAGAGGTCCTGTGCAGCAGATTTGCTCAATGTAATATGCCATTTGATTTCTTGACTGCTGTTTCCATGAATGTTGGTGGTTGATCTGAGCAAAATGACGTCTTTGACAACTTCAATATTTTCTCCATTTATCTTAATATTATTTATTTGTCCAGTGGTGAGTTTTAGACATTGATCTCCCCAAGTGATCATCTTCATTCATTTATTTATCTATTTGACAAACATACATTATGCATCGCCTACATTTCTGGTACCATCCTAAGTACAGGAAATATAACATTGAACAAAACAGACACAATTATGGTCTCATTTTTAGGGTGAGAATACAGAACACAAACATGGTTAATAAACAAAATATAAAATGTATTCTGTATATTTTAAACGTACATACTAGGCTACTCAGAAACCCTATACAGGGTCACTATAAGTCAGAGTTGACTTGATGGCACTTAACTTCATTTTATTACTATCACTAGGGAAGAACATGCTCAGCACTTCTCAAGCTGAATGAATTCAAGGAAAAATTCAAGCCTCAACTTGAAATATTGAAGGGTTATATGGGAAAAAATTGTCAGCATCAAAAGAAGATGAAAGGAATACACAATGTCACTGCACCAAATGAATGAAAACCAAAAATGTTGTGGGATGACATCAAGAACATCATACATAAAGAAAGCAAAAGGTCATTAAAAAAAACAAGAAAGAAATAAAAAACCAAAATGGATGTCAGAAGAGATACTGAAATTTGTTCTCTGGTGTACAGATACTAAAGCAAATGGAAGAAATAAGGAAATAAAAGAGCTGAACAGAAAATTGCAAAGGGAATTCAAGAAGACAAAGTCAAATATAATGAAATGTGCAAAAACATGGAATTAGAGAACCAAATTGGAAGAACACACTCTGGATTTCTCTATCTGAAAGATCTGAGGAAAAAATTCAATTCTTGATTTGAAAATTTGAAGATTTTATAGGCAAATACTGAATGATGCAGAAAGCATTAAAAGAAGAAGGAAGGAAAACACAGTCACTGCACCAAAAGAAATAGATGATGTTCAACCATTTCATGAGGTAGCACAATGGTACTGAGGGAAGATGTCCAAGATCTTCCAAGCACTGAAGATATTGGCAGCAAAAAAAAAAAAAAAAAGGATCCAGGAATTGATGAAATCCAAATTTAAATCTTTCACCGAAGTGATGCAGCACTGGAGGCACTCATTTATCTATGCCAGAAATTTGGAAGACAGCCGACTGTTGTGTCGATTCCAAAGGCAAGTGACCAAACAGAGTGTAGAAATCATTGGACAATATCATTAGTATCTCATGAAAGTAAAATTTTGCTAAAGATAATTCAAAAACAGTTGCAACGGTACATTGACAGGGAACTTCCAGAGGTTCAAACCGAATTCAGACTAGGACGTGAAATGAGGGATATTATTGCTGATGTCCGATGGATCTTGGCTGAAAGCAGAGAATACCAGAAAAATGTTTTCCTGTGCTTTATTGACAATGCAAAGGCTTTTGACTGTGTGGATCATGACAAGCTATAGACAACATTGTGAAGAATGAATATTCCGAACACTTAATTATGCCTATGAGGAACCTGTACATGGACCAAGAGCCAGTTGTTCAAACAGAACAAGGGGACACTGAATGGATTAAAATTAGGTAAGGTGTGTGCCAGGGTTCTATTTTTCACCATACAAATTCATTATGTTTTCTGAACAAATCTGAGAAGCTGGATTATATGAAGAAGAAGGTGGCATCATGACTGGAGGAAGACTCATTAACCACCTGTGATATGTATATGATATAACCTTGCTTGCTGAAAGTGAAAAAGACATAAAATACTTACTGATGAAGATCAAAGACCATAGCCTTTAGTATGCGTTGCACCTCAGAGTACAGTTAACAGAAATCCTCACTACTGGACCAATATATAACATAAAGATAAATGAAGAAGAGAGAAGTTGTCAAAGACTTCATTTTGCTTGGAGCTACCATCAAATCCCATGGAAGCAGCAATCTAGAAATAAAAGGACATATCACATTAGACAAACCTCCCACACAAGAGCTATTGAAAGTGTTCAAGAGCAAAGGTGTCAGCTTAAGGTCTCAGGTGCTCCTGACCCAAATCATGGTTGTTGTTGTTGTTAAGTGCCATTGAGTCGGGTCCGACCCACAGCGACCCTGTACAGGATTTCCGAGGGTGTAAATCTTTACGGGAGTAGAAAGCCTCATGTTTCTCCTGTGGAGCGGCTGGTAGTTTCGAACTGCTGACCTTAAGGTTTGCAGCCCAATTTGTAACCACTACGCTACCAGAGCTCCTTATGGTAGTTTCAATAATTTCATTGTTGTGCATGTGAAAAGTTGGACAGTGAATAAAGAAGACTATAGAAGAACCGATGCATTTGAGTTATGGTGCTTGAGAAGAATATCAAAAGCACCAAATCTTGACAGAAGAACAAACAGACCTGTGCTGAATGAAGTACAGCCAAAATGCTCCTATAAAACCAGGATGGAGAGATTTCACCTTTCATACTTTAGACACATACTCAGGAGGGACCTGTCCTTGGAGAAGGACATCATGCTAGGTAAAGTGGAGGGTGAGAGAAAAAGAGGAAGACTCTCAATAAGATGGCTTGGCATAGTGGCAATGGGCTCAAGCTTAACAAAGATTTTGAGGATAGTGTAGGATCAGGCAGTATTTCCTTCTATTCTTCATAAGGTTGGTATGAGTCGGAACTGACTTGAAGACACCTAACAACATCCCTAGGGCATTCCTCGGTAGTGCAAATGTTAGTACTTGGCTTCTGTCTTAATTCTCTAGTGCTGCTATTGCAGCAATACAAAAAGAGAGTGGCTTTAATGATCATTTAGTCTTGCAAGTTTGTTGTTGTTAAGTTAGGAGCTGTTCAGTTGGTTCTGACTCACAGCTACCTATGTACAACAGAATGAAACACTGTCCAGTCTTGTGCTATCCTTATAATCCAAACCTGCTGCCATCCTAACAAAAAGAGTTTGGGAGACTAGAATTCCAACTTCAGGGTGTGGACGCTGGAGGAGAACTCTGTCTCTGTTTGCTCTGGGGAAAAGGCCTTTCTGTTCAGCTTCTAGTTTAAGATTTCTTGGCACTCATGTAGCTTGTATCTTCCCCATATCTGCTTGTGCTTGTGCGTGCCTCTCTTCTTGTGTTATGTATCTAAAGTAATTGACTTAAGACACACTTGATTTTGATATAGGAAGCACCAGGGCGCTAGAGGATAATTACTGGATTGTGAACCACCAGCTGCTCCCCAAGAGAAAGATGGGCTTTTTGCTCCTGCAAAGATTTACAGCCTTGGGAACCTTATACAGGGTCACTTTGAGTGAGAATTGACTAAAGAGCACTTCACATTAACAACAACATGCTGATATGGTCACATTAAGGTAACATAGAAAACCCATTCCCAAATGGATTATAACCACAAGTATATAACATACCGTTTTTGGGGACACAATTCAATTCAGTAGCTACTCTCTAAAAGGTTGGGAGTTTAAACCCATCTAGAGTCCTGGTAGCTTAGTCATTACAAATCAGGCTGTGAACCTTAAGGTCAGCAGTTCGAAACTACCAGCTGCTCCGTGGGAGAAAGATGAGGCTTTCTGCTCCTGTAAAGATTTACAGCCTCAGAAACCCTTTTCAGAGTCGTTATGGGTCGGAACTGACTCCATGGCATTTAACAACAACAACTGCAATCAGTGGATGGTTCACACTGGTAATGCACTTGTTTTAGTGTCATTAGGATGCCTTCAAAAAAAGAGCCAATGAAAACAGTGGCTTCTGAGGACGGTTATTGTGACTGTTTGGGGTGGTCATCTTGATAGATTTTTCAAAGGACACAAGATGATCACCAGGGTTTATTATAAAGAAGATATATATTTTTTTTAATTGAAAACTGCATTGGTGAGAAAAAGACTAGAAAAGTCGCACTAATGAATTTTATTTGATCACAGCATTGCATAAGAATGCAAGAGCTGTCCTATAAGAATATTTTGGGGAAATCTTACCCCATCCATCCTACAGCCCTAATCTTGATCCTTCAGACTTGTTTTTATTCCTAAACTTCAAATAACTTTTCGAAGGAAGATGATTTTTGAGTTATATAAGTATGCAAAAATTGCCATTTTGCCGTGGT
>NW_006408635.1:5047231-5051260 GCF_000296735.1 Chrysochloris asiatica | reverse complement strand
AAACTACCAGCTGCTCCGTGGGAGAAAGATGAGGCTTTCTGCTCCTGTAAAGATTTACAGCCTCAGAAACCCTGTACAGGGTCGCTATGGGTCAGAACTGACTCTCGACGACACTTAGCAACAACAACAACAACAGAGTCCTGGTGTGGTGCTGTGGGATAAAGCACTGGACAGCAAGGTTGACTTGAACCTCAAGGTCAGTGGTTCAAACTCACCAACTGCTTTTTGGAAACCCTATACAGAGTTGCTATGAGTAAGAGCGTATCTGACACCACTTAACAACAGCAACAACAGAGGTGCTTCAATAGAAAGGTCTGCTGATCTGCTTCCAGAATGTCACAGCCACAAAGACTGTATGGAACAGTTGTACTCTGAAACTCATGGGGTTGCCAAAAGTCAGAATTGATGGCAACTAGTTTGGTTTTGGGTTTTGATGTTAAGGGCTATGAGAAAGGTGCAAGGGGGAAAGGTGAAAATATGTCAGGAGCAAGGTCTGTAATTCTAAGTAGAGTAGTCCTGGAAGGCTTCACTGAGAAGGTTCTCTGGAGACGAGTGTGTCAAGAGAAGAAACCAGCCCGTGCAAATGCCCTACGATGGAAGCCATCTGGCTAGAGCTGAGTGAACAGGGTGAGAGTAATTGAAAGTGAGGTAGACAATGAGAGGCCACCACATTGTGGAACTTGAAGATCACCGTGGACCCTGGATCCTACTTGGAGTGAGAAGTATAGTCATTAGAAGGTTTTGCGAAGAGGAGAAATCCGACTTAACTTTAAAAATTTTGATCTGGCTGCTGGTTGGGAATGGATTATAGGGGCGAAGGGTAAATAAAGCAGTGAAACTAACTGGGAGGCTATTGCAATGATCTAAGAGAAATATGTAGTCCTGATGTAACACCGTAGGATAAATACTGGACTGCTAACCTCAAGGTCAGTGGTTCAAACCCATCAGAAGCTCCTTATAAAATTTATACAGGGCCTACATGAGTTAGAACCAACGTGATGGCACTTAACAACAATAAGAGAAAGAGAGTGCTGCTTTGGATCTAGGTGGTGGCAATGGATATGGGCAAAATTAGATATAGCAAGTGAGACAAAAAGAGCCAAGTTGACTCCTTGGCAAGTTGGCCTGAACCACAGGAAGATAAAATTGCTACAACTGAGCTGGGTAGGCTCTGGGAAGAGCAGGTTAGGAGGGAGCTGTCTGGAGCTCATGTTTTGATCTGTTAAACTGAGATTAGACATCCAATGGAGATGATGAGTATGACTGTGGATCAATGAGTCTGCCATACAAGCAGAGACACTGAACTGAAGATAGAAATCCTCCATTCTTTCTTAGATTAGACTCAACCACAGTACATTTATCTGAGGCCTGATTTCTGCCTGCTCCTCTCCCTGGGGCCCTTAGAGTCCTTCATTCCCCATCCTACTTCCTAGAATCCCAGCAGCTCTGCTGAGTCTGGACACGAACCACACCCTTTCATTCATTGTACCCCAAGTCGTGTTCTTGGCAACTTTAGTTTCCAGGTGGGTCTAGACCTTCTTTACTTTTGCTTTACTTTTACTCTGTATTTGTTAGTCAGCTATAGTCATAGGTTAGATTTCTGGACCAGAACTACATCTTCCTTCCTTCCTTCCTTCCTTCCTTCCTTCCTTCCTTCCTTCCTTCCTTCCTTCCTTCCTTCCTTCCTTCCTTCCTTCTTTCCTTCCTTCCTTCTTTCCTTTCTTTCTTTCTTTTTTAGTTCACATTGAAATTTATTTATTTTATTATGTTTTTAGGTTTTTATTGTGAATTGAGTGAAGGTTTACAGAGCAGATCATCAGTTTTACATTCAACAATTCACACACTTGGTTTCATGTCAAGCGCAAGTCTCCAAAGGTAACATCACTTATTCTGTTACCTCCCTGTATTTCTTGTTTCCATTCCTCCTTCTTTCCCAGCCTTTTGATCTCGAATGGTGGACAATTCTATGGTGTGCATATCTCACTAGTATTGTTGTCCCTATCTATTATTTGGTTGAAAATCGAGTCACGGGGATGAGTCCATTTCCAGACCCGAAGAGTGACCAAGGGCCACTGTCTCAGCAGTCTGTCAGTCTCTTTCAGACCTGTAAGTCTGATGGAACAGAACTTTTAAAAGTCTTCTAAAGATTTCAAATGAGAATGCCCACTTTTCTACTAACGATTTGCATACTTCCAGCTTAACTGCTCAAGGAACCCCACTATAATCACTCATTGGCCTCATTATGATACACAGAATCCCAAAATTTCTCAATTTCTCACTGTTATTTAATGGTCTTCCTTCTGTATTATTTTGTGTGTGTGTGTGTGTCCTGCTTAGATGCTCAACCACTGTCTTGCAGATATCTCTTAATTCTTCCTGACTTTCCTATTATCTTCCTAAAACATTTTAAGAATTTCTGGGCCCAGCTGCAGATCAACTGAATAAAAGTCCACGGGGAAGGATCCTGGACTTAAGAATTGTTTTTAGCTCCCTAGTAGTTCTAGGCTTCAGTCAGAACCACTGCTGATGAACTCAGCTGTTTGCCTTGTTCTGTCTGCATCTGAGTTGCTGGACTAAGTTGGAGGAAACCACAGTTCAGCAGACTGATTTCGTTTTAAATTGTTGATCTTAGCCCTCAAATGGGTTCCCAACACTGCCTGGTTGTCTTTCTACACTTCCCTGTAAGTTGGCGTTTCCCCTCTGAGATTCATTCTTTTATGAGTCTCTCTCTCAGATTTTGTCTCCATTTTCGTTTCCCAGTGTACTCTTTGGGCTGGTGACTTTACCTCAGACTTGACTGAAAAGAACAGAAATAGTCAGATGGGCACTTCATGATCTCCCCCACCCACTGCTCACAGTCTTTGTGCCTTGTGAGGTCACTTCAAGTCACACTTAGCACATTCCATTCTAACACTTCTCCTTTGCTTCTTGTCCCTTTATGAGATTGTGAACTCTTACTTGTTTACTTACCAATGTAAAGTGGTGACATTGGTGACTCTGTGGTAGAATTCTTGACTGTCACACAGGAAACCTGGGTTTAATTCCTAGACCATGTGCCTTGAGTGCAGACTCCACCTATCTGTCAGTGGAATCTTGAATGTTGCTATGGTGCTGAACAACTTTCACTGGAGCTCCCAGACTGAGATGAACTCAGAAGAAAGGCCTGGTAACTGATTTCCGAAAAAACAGCCATTGAAAATCTTATGGATCAGAAACTCTGACCCACAATTGATCATGAAGATGACCAAGGACAAGACAGCATTTTGTTCCATTGTGCTTGGGGTCCCCATGAGTCAGGGACAACTTGAAGGCAACTAATAACAACAACAACGCATGTAAATGACAACCAACACAGGACCTGGATACTATCTGGTGCATAGTAGCTACTGGAGTATTTGTTGGATGAATAAGTTAATAGTTGGTCATATGACTTAATGCTAAGAGGTAGATCATTTATCAATCTACTGGAGTATTTGTTGAATGAATAAGTTAATAGTAGGTCATATGACTTAATACTAAGAGGTAGATAATTCTATCAACTCATTTTGTACCTAGAGGTAGATCAGACTATCAATGGTTTTTGTAAAAACAAGATTCCTGGATAGAATCTTACTTTTGCAATTTTATTTTACAAAGACCCAAACTAATGTAGATGAAATGACTTGCTTCTGACCAGACAGGTGCTTAACTACAGCAATGGAACTACAATTCTTATCTAGACAAGCTTGTTGCTGTTGTCAGGCGCCATCAAGTCGGAACCAACTATTAGAGACCCCATGCACAGCAGAACAAAACAATGTACGATCTTTGGCCAACCTGACGACTGCTGCCACACTTGAGTCCATCAGTGATGACACCTGGCCAATCCATCTCGTTAGGGATCTTCCTCTTTTTCTCTGACCCTCCACCTTACCCAGTATGACATCCTTCTCCAGTGACTGTTCCCTCCTGACAATATGTCCAAAGTCTGTAAGACAAAGCTTAGCCATCCTGGCCTCCAAGGAGCACTCTGGCTGCACTTCTTCCAAA
>NW_006408635.1:5045335-5046666 GCF_000296735.1 Chrysochloris asiatica | reverse complement strand
ACTATCAACACTCATGGAAGCAGCAGCCAAGAGATCAAACGGCGTATAGCATTAGGCATATCTGCTGCACAAGAACTTTTTAAAGTGAAGAGCAAATATGTCAGCTTGAGGATTAAGGTACACCTGACCCAAGCCATAGTGTTTTCAATAACCTCATATGTATGCAAAAGCTGGACAGTGAATAAGGAAGACTGTAGACGAATTGATGCATTTGAGTTGTGGTGTTAGAGGAGAATATTGAAAGTGCCATGGGCTGCCAAAAGAACAAACAGATCTGTTCTGGAGGAAGTGCAGCCAGAGTGCTCCTTGGAGGCCAGGATGGCCAAGCTTCATTGGTCCTACTTCAGACATATTGTCATAAGGGACCAGTTGCTGGAGAAGGATATCATGTTTGGTAAGGTGGAGGGTCAGTGAAAAATGGGAAGACCCCCAGCAAGATGGATGGCCAAGTGGCAGCATCAATGGGCTCAAGCATGGCAACAATTGTGAGATTGGCCCAGGATTGACAGTGTTTTGTTGTGTTGTGCATAGGGTTGCTATGAGTCGGTGCTGATTTGCTGGTATTTAACAACAGCAGCTTGAAGTAGGGGTCCTGGTGTGGTGCTGTGGGATAATGTGCTGGAATGTAAAGTTGGTTTGAACCACAAGGTTGGTGGTTCAAGCTCACTAGTCACTCCTTGGATGTCCTATACAGGGTCACTATGGGTCAAAACCAACTCAATCACACTTAACAACACCACTTGTAAAGTACAGCCAGAATGATCCTAGGAAACTAGGATGGTCAGACTTAGTCTTTCATACTTTGGACATATTATCAGGAGGGACCAGTCCCTGGAGAAGGATATCATGTTTGGTAAAGTGAAGGGTCAGAGAAAAAGAGGAAGATCCCGAACGAGATGGATTGGCACAGTGGCAGCAGTAATGGGATCAAACATAGCAATGATTGTGAGGTTGGCACAAGACCAGGCAGTGTTTTGTTCTGTTGTACATTGGGTTATGATGAGTCGGTTTTGTTTCAGTGGCAACTAACAACAACAACAGCAGTTTGAATTCATGTATAATGATGTATGAAGGGGTATCAGAAAGTTTGCAAAAATAATTTGATTATTCATTCTATTTGTTCTTGAACTTTTTGAAACCCCCTCATAAATGGTAGGAGTTCTGGAGTGGTGCTATAGGATAAGCACTGGACCATAAAGTCAATTTGAACTCCAAGGTAGGCAGTTCAAACTCATCCCTTGCTCCTTGGAAACCTTATACAGAGATCCTATGAGTCAAGACTGACTCAACAGCACTTAACAACAATGACATATGATGATACCTTATTTTTT
>NW_006408635.1:5037551-5045235 GCF_000296735.1 Chrysochloris asiatica | reverse complement strand
TTCCACGGCCTCTTCTGAATCCAGCTTGAACCTCTGGAAGTTCTCTGTCAATGTATGATTGTAGTCATTTCTGTATTACCTTTAGCAAAACTTTACTCACTTGAGATATCAAAGAGATTGTCCAATGATTTCCGCTTTCTGTTGGTTCACCTCTCTTTGGAATGGGCACAAATATGGATCTCTTCCAATCAGTCGGCCAGATAGTTGTCTTCCAAATTTCTTGGCAAAGATGAGTGAGTGTCTCTTGTGCTGCCTCACTTTCTTGAAATATTTCAATTTTTATCCCATCAATTTCTGGTGTCTCGATCTTAGCCAATTCCTTCAATGCACTTTGGACTTCCTCTCTGAGTATCATTGGCTCTTGTTCATATGGTACCTCTTGAAATGGTTGAACATTAACTAGCATAGTGGTTATGAATCGAGTTGCAAACCACAAGGTCAGCAGTTTGAAACTACCAGCCGGTCTGCAGGAGAAAGATGAGGCTTTCTTCTACCTAAAGATTTACAGCCTCGGAAACCCTGTACAGGGTGGCTATGAATCGGAACTGACTCCACGGCACATAACTAGACAAGCTTAGCATGGGAAATAATATGAGTGGTTGATCCAAAAGCTGTTTGCTTATTTCTTTGACTCTGGTATACAGAGCCTTGTTGTGAGGGTGGCAGGGTTTCCTGGGAGGCAATGCTGGCCTTGGGCCACATCTCTTCTGGTTTGTGTTTCCTGGGTTGAGCTGAGAGAGAGGAGGCCTGGATCCCAGGAAGGAGTCCGCCATGGAAAGTGGCCAGCCTCTCTGAGCACAGAACTGAATTGTTCTCATCTGTGCATTTGATACTTTCATTTCAGAAATCTCTCATTAAAAGCACTTTGCTAAAAATAAAGTTTCTAAGATACCAAGTAACTTCAAGGGAAAAGTACCTATCAGGACAAGTACGTTGTGCTTGTCACTCTATAATCACAGACATTTCGACAATGGTACCGTTTAAGTAAGAAATAGTAGAGGGAGAAACAAAGATATCTTCTTCTGTATTAAATTGGTAAAAAAAAAATAAAAATCCCAGATTGACTCATGGAAAGATGATTCCAAGAGTGAGTGTTTTTCTGGAAAGACTTGGGCGACTTGTCTCTCAGTCACTAGACTTGCTGGGTGAAGGGCTGTGTGCTGTAGAATTGGTCCTGACTCAGAGACTATAGAGACCCTCAATAACAGGTCTCAGGCTGGAAATCTCGGTTGTTGTTGTTGTTGTTGTTGTTAAGTGCTGTCGAGTCAGCTCCAACTCATAGTAAGCCTGTATAGGGTTTCCAAGGAGTGACTGGTGAGTTTGAACCACCAGTTTTGTGGTTCAAATCAACCTTGTGGTCCAGTGCTTTATCCCACAGCGCCACACCAGGAGCTGAAAATCCCATTTTTGTCCTGTGGAGAATCTGTTGGTCTCAAATGCTAACTTTGATGTTTGTAGCCCAGTGTTTAACCCACTACACCACCTGAGCTCCTTGACTTGCTGTGCAGAGACAAGCCTTTTATTCTGAAGCTTGGGCTACTTAACTGAAGGAAGGATCGATGTTGAATAGGTTCAGGGGTGAGTCCCTTCCTGTAGACACTAAACTTTTGAGAGGACTACTCTGAAGTAGCAGGTCTGTTTAGCCAATTCCAAGCTGCATAAATGTGCTCTTTCTAATGGGATCAACTCTCCTGATTTCCCCTGGACTGATGGGTTTTCCAAGATGGGGGATTTTAGTGCCAACCCCGAGATATGGGGTGGTTTGTCACCCTACACATTGGCACTTGTTGAGGGGATGATTCTTTTCTCCCTGAGAAGAAAATGTTCTCTTTAGATCTTTCTATAAAAAAATGGGAGCTATGCACCCTAACTCTGTGGTCCAGCCCTTTCAGCACTATTCTGTCCTCCTTTGGAAGCTGGAATCGGTGGCAACTCCTCTATTTTCTTTGGCATGTACCTTGAATCTTGGGCTAGCTTCTTTGACTGTCCAGCTCATCTTTGATGTTCTTCCTCCAGTTATGCTGGACCCTTTTAGGACCTTTCCTTACCAAGCACATCATTATGATTTCATATGGTCTGTGTTATTGTAAATGAGGCCGGGTGGCACAGCAGTTAAGCATTCAGCTGCTAACACATACGTCTGCAATTCAAACCCACCAGTAGCTTGGTGGGAGACAGATGAGGCAGTCTGCTTCTGTAGATATTTACAGACTTGGAGACCCCATGGGCACTTCTACTCTGTGCTATAAGGTCGCTATGAATTGGAATTGACTCAATGGCAGTGGGCTTGGTTTGGGTGTTATCAAAACCTAGCCTTCTTTTTGTCCCTATCCAGCTTGAAGTTGCGAGACCTATAACCCCACTGAGTTTTGTAACTTACAATGGGACATTAGGGAAGTCGTTTAAACTCTCTGGTTCTTTGTTTCTATCATTATGAACATAAACTGCAAACCAGTTGCCATTGAGTCGATTCTGACTAATAGTGACCCTACGCGTGTCAGAGTATAACTGTACTTCATAGGGTGTTCAGTGGTTGATATTTTTTATGTAGACAACCAGACTGTATTTCCAAACCATTGTTCATGGGGTCAGCATGGATCACCCTTTTGGTTAGCAGCCAAGCATGCTTACTGTTTACACCTCCCAGGAAAATTGGTGGTCTGATTCAGTCCGAGGTGCCTCAGAAGAAAGTCTTGGTAAGCCAGTTATGAAATATCAGCCACTGACAAACCTGCGGAGCACAGTTCTACTATCACACAACTGGGGTCACCAAGGGTCAAGGTCAACAGCAACCGGTAAAGATAGTCTCAGGGATAGATAATAAATAGGATAAAACAAAACAAAAACAACTCTCCCATAAATAGTTCTCAGATCCATATTATAAAGTTAGGTTGCCAAGTGCCTTTCTATTCATCCTTTCATGCTTGCCACATCCTGACACTGGGAGCAGTTGTCAAAATAAATACAAATCTCACTGTTTCAAAGATGCATCAAGGACATGAGATGAGAAGGCGTTTCCAGACAGTTTTGAACTTTTGTGCTAAAATATTTGGAAAGTTGGACTGAACTTTGGCAAATGATCACAAACTGCCTGAAAACATTATGCTTGTTGAATTGTTTTATGTGTGTCTTGCTTTCCCAATTAAATCATAAGATTATTGAAGCCAAGAGCAAGGGTGATGCTTCCAGAAATTCTCCATCATGCCTAGCTCAGTGTTCTGCACATAGAATGGGGACCCTGTGTACAGAGTCACCGAGCGAAGGCACCGTATTTCTCCAAGTATTGGCTTTTGAGTTGGTTTGTGGATGGCCAGTCAGCAGAATGGCCTTTGAGAGTGAATTATGTGTAGAAATAGCTCTAGGTTATGTGAAGAACATCCATTCATTCATTAAGTTGTAATTAACCCTACAGGTTCCCACTGTGTTGATACATTGGATAAAAGCAGAGACAAGATAAAAAGCTCTTTCATGTTGACACAAACTTGAATAGGCCAGCTATTAACCACTGATGTTGAGCTATATTTTGTCAGGATAATTCATGGCTCACTTTGAGGTGACTCTAATACTGGAAGTATTTGTTCTGTTGCTCAGCTTGCATACCCACTCAAGGGTAATACAGGACCACACTGAGATCAACTGTGGAAGAAAAATCAGAGTCATCATTTTTATTGTTTTCGAGTATAGAATGAAACAGATCTTGTTGGTTTTGATAGACTGTTCTAGCCTTTCTTGTCCTGTATTTCTCATCCTTTTTAAAAATGGAAAGAATTCTAATTATGACTATAAGGATTGGAGATATTTGTGTCTGTTATGCCACAGAAGTACATACTAGAATTATTATTAACAAAAAATATTATTATCAACGAATCTTGAGACCATTGGAATAAGTACATTCCTCTGAAGCAGGGGAATTGCACATTATTTATTAATGGAGGTTACTATGAGTGATTTTGACCTACTGTGCAAGAGATGGAAATAGGTTTCATTTTGACAATCAACTCTGACCTATTGGTAGTAACTAACTGGTGTACTGAACTAAGGGTTGTGAGGCTGTGTGTGGTCCAGGAGCTGCAAACTCTTCTGTAAAGGGCCACAGAGAAAAGATTTTTGGCTTTGCAAGGAATGTAATCTCGGGTGCAAATACTCAACACTGCTGTTGTAACATGGAAGACAACAGGTAAATGAAAGATTATGGCTGTGTTCCAGTAAAACTTTATTTGCTAAAACTGGATTTGGCCCTGGGGCCATAGTTCATTAACTCTTGCTCCAGACTCAGATAGTTCCATGACCCATTAACTGTGCCTGCTGTAGGTGTGGAAATAGGAAACGGGATATTTGTCCTGCCTTCCTTCTCAGCTGAGTGCACACAACATTCAGTGAAAAGGAGTTTTCATCATAGCTCTGGTTATGGATCAGTGTGTATAACTTAGAAATATCCATAGAGATTTCAGTTGCTTTCTGGTGTTGTTGAGTTGCCTTGGATTC
Organism: Chrysochloris asiatica; assembly: GCF_000296735.1. Taxonomy (NCBI): domain Eukaryota; kingdom Metazoa; phylum Chordata; class Mammalia; order Afrosoricida; family Chrysochloridae; genus Chrysochloris; species Chrysochloris asiatica. Next base: position 5,040,750 of record NW_006408635.1, on the reverse strand, counting down.
ATAGCAACTTTCTATATAACAGAACAGACTGTGGTCTGGTCTGTGTCATCTTCATAATTGTTGCTATGTTTGAGTCAATTGTTTTGACCATTGTGTTAATACATCTCAACCAATAGCTTTCCTCACTTTTGCCAGCTTACCAACCATCACGTCCTTCCTAGGGATTGGTCTTTCCTGATGACATGCCCAAAGTAAGTGAACCAAAATCTCTCCATCCTTGTGTCTAAGGAGCATTCTGGGTGTATGGCTCCTAGACTCATTTGTTCGCTTTTCCAGCAGGCCACAGTATATTCAGTATTGTTTGCCAGCACTACAGTGAAAATATTGATTCTTTTTCTCTTTTACATCGTCTAGCTTTCACATTTGTATAAAGTGATGGAAAAGACTATGACAAATTACATTAAATCAGTACAGTGCATGATCCCTTATCCACAAATTTGAAATCCCCAAAGCATAAAATCCATTTATTGGTTATTGACAAGAGCTGAGAGGACTTCAACTAATTTTTCAGCAAAACTTGGCCTGAGTGGATGTTGTTGTTGTTGTTAAGTGCTGTTGAGTCAGTTCCAACCCATGGCCACCCTGCATAGGATTTCCGAGGAGCGACTGGTGAGCTTGAACCGCCAACCTTATGACTCAAACCAACTTTGCAGTCCAGAGAATTGGCTACTTATTATTTTTATCTATCATGCTTCATGTGGCTTTTCACAAATGTCTTCATGTCTGGTTACAGGATGCTGTTCCAGGCCCTACTAGGATTCTTATATACCGAGTGATATATGCACAAAATTACTTTTCTCAAGTCTGAGCATTTTTGAATTCCAGAACCCACAATACATCTGACAAGAGGCTTTGCACCCGCAGACACAAACCTTCCACTTTCCTTTGTGGTGTGCGGAAGGACCGTCTACAAGAAATACATGTCTGAGTAACGACAATGAATTAGTCTAATCAAGTGATCTGACCAATTACTAGTTATAATGGTGTAATCAGCTTAATCACCTGTGTTAATGAATAGTTAAGCTTCTGATTTTAAATCCAAGTAAAGCCAGAAAACTCAATGTTAATCTTTCCCATAATGACCTTTCCTCCACTCCCTTCATGGATATGTACTTTGACAGACAGTCCTGTTTATGGCACATCCATCCATGCAAAACAGTGCAAAGCTTTCTGGTCAATAATTGGCTTCACAAATGTCGGTTTCCTCTACAGATGCAACCAAGTGTTTGGCATATTGTGGTGAATGTCAAATGGGTCATTGAGTCTGATTAGGTCTCGAGGCCCATGAGAGCCAGAAAGTAGAAGGTATGGACCCTAGTCTTAGCCTTGTACAGTCTAGCTGTGGCCTGGACTATTTCTTGCTCATCCATAAAATGGGGGTAATAGCCCACTGGGGGAATAGTATTTCTGACATTGTTTATACACAGTGCACCTTTTATATATAAATGGGCCATAATTTTCTTGAGTCAAAAAAATTTTTTTATTCACTTTGTATTGCTAGCATTTAGCCAGAAGTCAATAATTATTGATAGTCTAATGGATAGAATGTTTATAGATTCACTTATAATTCAAAACCCATTGTTTTCCAGTTGGTTTTGACTTATAGACACTCTGCAGGACAGAGAAGAACTGCTTCTTGGATTTTGTTTGTTGCTGCGCGTTGTTGAGTTGGTTCTGACCCTTAGAAAACTTGTATAGGGTTTCTAAGGTGGATTTGAACTACTCACCTTGTGGTTGGTGTTCCAGTGTGTATCCTACAACACCATTCTAGGCTGTAAATCTTTACAGAAGCAGATGACAGAGTCAAAGCCACCCTGGAACTTTGTGTGTGTGCATGCGGTGATCAGGAAGTCTCCCTCTTCCAAGGATCAGGGGCAGAGGAAGGAGCTTCTCCAGTGTGACTACACAATTTAGTTGATGTTAAAGAGCCTTTGAAGAGGAGATTGACTTTGGGCTGGTCCAGCTGGTACCTGAAGGAAACACTTGAGTCCTGCATTCTTGTACTCACATCAAACTCCATGCCCACTTGCAAATGGCCACTGGTTTTCTGGTATTACATCACATGCATGCTGGTCTGACCCAATGTTACTGTTTTGGTTACAAGATATATCTTTAATTTACTATAGTCTAGGCTGTTTAACTGCAAGGAGCAGAAAGCCTCATCTCTCTCACGCGGAAGGCCTGGTGGATTCAAGCTGCTGACCGCGGGGTTTGCAGCCAGATTCTTAACCACCACACTAACAGGCCTTGCTCCTTCAAGATGGCGGATAGGGTAGATGTCTATTGAGGAGCCCCAACAACAACAACACGGAATACTGGGCCAAGAGGGCTCATGAGATGGCGTTGGAACTCTGAAACTAATATAAAGGTATGTTTGGAGGATCGGAGGGTTTACAGCTGAGGAATTTTCAGGAGAATCCAGAAATCCATTGTTTTATGGATCAAGACACTCAGCTGTTCCCGGAGCTGCCATCTAGGGAGAGAATATTTTGATTGAATCAGGATTGATAGTGTCAGGAAAGAACATCTTGATTGTATCTTGATTATATCAGGATTGTATCAAGATTAACATCAAAATTTAAAGTGACAGTATCGACATAAAACCAAATGACCACCACTTGTCTGTCTGTTGTGCTGTGGTGGGTTGAGTTGCTGTGATTCTGAGGGCTATGCCACTGGTATTTTCAATAAACAGCAGGGTCACCCATAGTGGACAGGTTTTAGATGAGCTTCCAGACAAAGACAGACTAGGAAGAAAGAGTGACAAACTCCTTCCGAATCGCTAGTCACTGAAAATTCTATGAATAACAGAGAAACACTGTCAGATACAGGACCAGAATGTGGGAAGGCACTCAGAATTCGACTGGGGAAAAAAAAATGCCTCCTCAAAGTAGAGTTGACCGTGATGAATAGAGTTAAGCTCAGGGGAGAAAAGCACACAGAACCTGCATTTGCTGATGGACCACAATTTAAAATGAAGAGAAACAGCTGTAAACATCCATTGAAAATCGCAACATGGAATGTACGAAGTGTGAATCTGGGAAAATTGGAAGTTGTCAAAAATGAAATGCAACGCATAAACATCAATATCTTAGGCATTAGTGAGCTGAAATGGACTGATATTGGCCATTTTGAATCTGAAAACCACATGGTTTACTATGCAGGGAATGACAAATTGAAAAGGAATGGTGTTGCATTC
>NW_006408635.1:5028326-5031951 GCF_000296735.1 Chrysochloris asiatica | reverse complement strand
TGTATCCCAGAGCCCTGTAGTTCCAAGGTTGTGCATACATCATTCTTTATTTCTGTCCCACTTAGCCCATTCAAACATGCCTAATTGTTCTCCCATCTGCTTTGTTCTCCCGTTTCCCTCTCCCTCCTTATATATTGCCCCCCTCCCAGGCACCCAAAATTTCCTGTGCCTAATCCCTACCCTGTGCTCCACCTTCCCCTCTTTCCCCTCACCCACCACATGGATAGCATGTAAAATAGCATAAGTTCTAAATTGTTGATAATTTAGGTTACATCCTGTAAACTTTATTAATTACTAACTATTAATTTTTCTCCTCACAAGCAATTAACGATTGAGAATTAGATTGATCCAGAGTACCACTGCTTTTAAAATCTGAACTTTCTTACATAAATGGAAGAACAGACCATGGTCATGGATAGACAGACTTGTCTTGTGAAACTATCAGTAACCAAAGTGATCTACAGATACAATGCAATCCAAATCCAGATTTTATCATCATTCCTTAAAGAGAAGGAAAAATGAATCACCAACTTTATGCGGATAGGAAAGACACTGTGGTTAAACCAAGCATGATTTAAATGAATAACCAAGTACGAGATATCCACCCCTCAATCTCAAAATCTACTATATGACCACAATAGTCAAAAGAGCCTGGTATTGGTACAATGACAGACGTATAGACCAACGGAGCAGAATTCAAAACCTAGAAGTAAATCAGCCCACTTACGGAAAGATTATCTTTGACAAAGGGCTGAAACACATTAACTGGAGAAGAAATAGCCTCTTTAACCAATGGTGTTGCCAAAACTGGATATTCATTTGCAGAAAAATGAAATATATCTCATGATATACAGAAACAAACCAAGGATGGACCTAAGTCCTAAAAGTAAAATCTAAAACTATAAAAATCATCAAAGGAAAAAAAAAAAAAAAAAAAAAGAGGCAAACTTAGGGGTCCTAGTACATGGCATAAACATACTATCAAACATAATTCAAAATGCATAAATAGCAGAAGAAAAACTAGACTACTGGGACCTCCTAAAAATTAATTATGTATGTGTATCAAAAGACAGTTATGGGACTTCCGGTTTTGGTAGCGGCCAAGCAGAGTCAGGTAGGATAGACTCTGTGGGGGAGGGCCTGAAAACCCAGAGATGCTGCTCTCACAGAACAGCACCAGAGCTCTGGATCTAGCATGAGGTTCAGGGCATCAGTTTCCTCCACCCGCCAGTGTAAAAATCATGGTATAAAGGAAAATATTGTGATTTAGGAAACTGTCAAGACACGAGACTCCTACTGTGGCCATCCTGCCCTGGCGGAGGTCAGAGGGCAGGGCTACAGCTAGACTGGCACAGGGAAATAGCACTAAGAGCAGCACAGTGACATTTGCAAAAGGAGGTATGGGGGGATTCTACATATTTTTTCCTCCTCTTCCCTGTTGTGCCTTCTTTGACTGGCCTGGATGCTTTCAGGAGGGTGGGTGTGTACCCTCAAAAAAATCCAGCATTGAGACCACAGCTTTCCCATGGCACAGAGAGAAAGAGCCCCATCCGTCTAAGGGCAATTTATTTGGTTGCTGCTTTTGACTTATTCCTGTGGGTCAGGAATAAGTCTCTTTAATTTCTTCCTGTGGGTCCCAGCCCTAAAGTTAACTTGTGCGGGACCCTTTACTCCTGCCTATCCAGCAAGAACAAAAGCAGGTTTGGCCTGACAGACAAACCATATGAACAATCTGTAAAAACCCAATGTTAAAAAAAACAACCCACAACTATCTCAAGAATTACACTGTTTATTATTGTTAGGTACTATCGAGTGGGCACCAACCCATAGCGACCTTATTATGCACAGCAGAACGAAACACTGCCTGATCCTGGGCCAACCTCACTACTGCTGCCATGCTTAAGTCCATCGATGCTGCCACTTGGCCAATCCATCTCGTTGGGGGTCTTCCTCTTTTTCTCTGACCCTGCACCTTAACAAACATGATCTCCTTATCCAGTGACTGGTCCCTCCTGACAATATGTCCAAACTATGAGAGACGAAGTTTGGCCATCTTGGCTTCCAAGGAGCACTCTGGCTACACTTCTTCCAACACAGATCTGTTGGTTCTTTGGGAAGCCCATGGCACTTTCAATATTCTTCTCCAACACCATAACTCAAATGCATCAATTCTTCTATGGTCTTGCTTATTCACTCTCCAGCTTTCATATGCATATGAATGAGGTTATGGAAAATACCATGGCTTGGGTCAGGCACACCTTGACATCTTTGCTCTTCAACACTTTAAAAAGGTCTTGTGCAGCAGATTTGTCTAATGCTATACCTTGTTTGATTTCTTGACTGCTGCTTCTGTGAGTGTTGATAGTCGATCCAAGAAGAATGAAGTCTTTGACAACTTCAATCATTTCTCCATTTATAAGAATGTTGTTTATTGGTCCAGTGGTGAGGATTTTTGTTTTCTTTACATTGAGATGTAATCCATACTGAATGCAATGCTCTTTGATCTTCATTAGTAAATGTTTTAAGTCCTCTTCACTTTCAGCAAGGAAGGTTGTATCATCTGCGTATGGCAGGTTGTTAATGAATCTTCTTCTAATCCTGATGCCACGTTTTTCTGAATGTGACACTATTCCTCTTTAGATTTTCAATCCGTCATAGTAAGCCATATCATTCTATGAATCAAATTGGCCAATACCAGTCCATTTCAGCTCACTAGTACTTAGTATTGGACCAATAAATGATATCATGATAAATAGTAAAAAGACTGAAGCTGTCAAAGACTTCATTTTGCTTGGATCCACAATCAGCAGTCAAGAATCATGGAATCAGCAGTCAGGATATCTGAAGATATATTGCATTAGTCAAATCTGCAGCACCTTGTTAAAGTGTTCAAGAGCAAAGATATTAGTCTGAGGACTAACATGCACCTTCCCCAAGCCATGGTATTTTCAATGGCTTCATATGCATGAAAGAGTTGGGTAATGAATAAGGAAGACCATACAAGAATCGACACATCTGTGTTAAGGTATTGGAGAAGGATGTTGAAGGTACTATGGACTGCCAGAAAACAAATCTGTGTTTGGAGAAGTACAGTGAGAATGCTCCTTAGAAGCCAGGATGGTGAGATTTCATCTCTCATACTTTGGACATGTTATCAGGAAGAATCAGTCCCTGGAGAAGGACATCAAGCCTAATAAAATGGAGGGTCAGTATAAAAGAGGAAGACACCCAGTGAGATGACACAGTGGCAGCAGCAATGGGCTCCAGTGAAATAACAATTGTGAGGCTGGTACAGGACTGGACAGTGTTTCTTAGTGTTGTGCATGGGAACACTATGATCCAGAACCAATTGGACCACACCTGACAACAACAACAGTGCCTAGGATATTGATCTTTAAGCATTCTAATAAATTCTTGATGATATCCAATTTTCCTAGGTTTCCTAGATTCATATTTTATACATTGTTGTTGTTGTTGTTGTCAGGTGCCATCGAGTCGGAACCGACTCATAGTGACTCCATGCACAGCAGAATGAAACAATGTTCGATCCTGGGCCAACCTCACTACCACTGCCACACTTGAGTCCATCAATGATGCCACCTGGCTGATCCATCTCGTTGGGTGA
>NW_006408635.1:5000796-5027019 GCF_000296735.1 Chrysochloris asiatica | reverse complement strand
CACTTTGGACTTCCTCTCTGAGTATCATTGGCTCTTGTTCATATGGTATCTCTTGAAATGGTTGAACATTAACCATTTCCTTTTGGTACAAAAATAATTATATTTTATAATTATTAATGGATGCTCACAACTGTTTCTTTTTATTTTGATTCATGCCCTTATCAGCAAATGAAGGTATCCAAAGTTTTTTTCCATTCACATCATTAAGGTTAACTCTACTTTGAGGAGGCAGCTCTTCCCCAGTCATATTTTGAGTGACTTCCCATGTGAGAGACTCATTTCCAGCTGCTATTCATAACACTTTTAGTGTCTAATCCGTCATAAATGGACCACCTCTTCCTTCTACCTAGTGTGCTCTTAGTCTGGAAGTTTCACTGAAGCCTGTCCACTGTGGGTGACCCTACTTGTGTTTGAAACACCAGTGGCATAGCTTCTACCATCACAGCAACAAGCAAGTGACTACAGTATGACAAACTGACAGACATGTTGGGTGACCCACTGATAGACACGTTGGGTGAGTGAAACTGCTTTTGTTAGATGCTATCGAATTCAATCTGAGTCATAGCAACCCTATGTACAACAGAATGAAACACTGCCCAGTTCTGTACTATCCTCACCATTGTTGTTACCTTTGAGCCCATTGTTTTAGCCACTGTGTTAGTCCATTTGGTTGGGGGTCTTCCTTTTTTTTTTTTTTATTAACCCTCCACTTTACTCAGCATGACATCCTTCTCCAGGATTGACTGAAATCAGTCAATCACAGGGGGACCAAAAGGACAAGCATTGTAAGACACGACTACTATAAAAAGTTACGAATTATTCTTTGAAGGTCACCATGGGTGAAAGGAAAGGCTCTGTCCAATAAGGGAAGGTCAGTCACAATGCAAAGTGATCAAGACAAAGGAAGTCACGGGGAGTAGCATAAGAATTAAAAGCCACAAAGGAAAATGCTATTGCGTTCCTCATCCTGCAGTTGAAGTAATAACAATAATCTATAAGTGGATACGTATATAGACACAGGCTGAACTGGGGTGGGGAGGTAAATATAATTACACCCATGACTCTCTATATTTTTATATTTGTGATATTCCTATATTTGTGTTTCTATGTGCTTCAAATATTTGCATGAATAATGTAGGGGGCAAAGTTATGAAAACTTAATAACTTTAACCAAATGCATTGAGGATATGAGTTGCTGGGTCTGGGGCTCAGGACCATACATAGTCTTAGGGGACAGTAAGATCAATTAGAATAACATGCTTACAAAGACAGTGTTCTGCATCCTACTTTGGTGAATAGCAACTACAGTCTTAAAAGCTTGTAAGTAGCCATGCAAGGTACAACTAGTGGTCTCTTCTCACCCAGAGCAAAGAACAATAAAGACAATCAAAGACATAGGAAATGTGAACTCTAGCCTCCTGAACCCTGAGATCAGAAGAACTAGATGGTGACCAGCTACTACTGCTGACTACTCACAAGAGATCACAATAGAAGTCCAGGATGGTGGTGGTTATGTGCTGTGGAGTCAGAATTGACTCATAGTGACCCTGTACAGGGTTTCCAAGGCTATAAATCTTTACGAGATCAGAAATCCTCATCTTTCTCCCATGGAGCAGCTGGTAGTTTCAAACTGATGACCGTATGTTCACAGCCCGATTCGTAACCACTACGCTACCAAAGAACTCCAGGATAGAGTAGGAGAAAATGTAGAACAAAACTCAAAACCATAAAAAAAAAAAAAAAATCAGGCTTACTGGTTTTACAGAAACTGGGGATCTCCCCAAATTACAGCCCTCAGACGCCCTTCAAGCCTGGAACTGACCCAATCTCTATGACTCAAATTTCAGCCAAAGGATAGGTCTACAGGTTGAGCAATAATACCAGGGAAGTACCCACTCATTAGTACTACCAACCATTCCAGATCAAAAGGACAGCCTTTGCCCAAGAAACAGCTCAGAGGCAGAAAGGGAGAGGAAACAGAGACAAAGAGGAATGGTAATAACACAGGGAGCAAGTGGGAAGAATGCTGTTAGGGTTGTGGGGATTGCAATTCATATCACAAAACAAAGCGTGTCTGAATTGTTGCATGGAAAACTAATTAGTCTGTAAACTTTCACCCAAATCACAATAACCAGTGTCATGACCTATAGTGTCATGTCCTATAGTGACCTTATAGGACAGAATGTAATTGTTTTTATGTGCCGCCGAGTCAGTTCAGATTCATAGTGACTCTGCATAGAGTTTCTGAGGAGCAACTCGTGGGTTTGAACTGCCAACTTTCTGGTTCAGAGTTCAGTGCTTATCCTATAGTACCAAACCAGGAAAAAGCGTGTCTGAATTCTGTAAATATTTATAGAAACACATAGCCTCATCTTTCTCCCACAGAGCAACTGGTGACTTTGAACCACTGACTTGCCAGTTTGCATCCCAATGTTTATTGACGGCATCACCAGGGATCCTTCAGTAAAAAATAAACAGCAAAAAAATCAAATGTGAACCTTTCTGAGATCATAAGTCAACTCACAGTGTGTTCACCATGCAGTCGCCATTGTTCTTGGTCAACACTCCACCGACTTGCACTGTGAGGTCTTCAGGATCTTAGTCAGAGTCCTCAGTTGGTCTTCTCTGCTAGGTCTCATGTGGATCCAAAGATTCATGGTGGCTTGTGCAGAATTCTGGACTCCTTCAGGCCCAGCCTCCGTCTGACTCACAAATTCCAAGTGCCTCCGTAGCCTTTTGAACACGGAGATCCCCTCGCGGGGAAGTGGCGGTAGTAGAAGCAGCGGAACCAAGAACACAAGACAGAACACTGGATTTCCCCGCCCACGGAGCAAATAAAGCTGAATGAATGCCTTTGGGCAGAAAGCTCCGTTATGGAGTGGGGTGCTTCCAGGCACTTGACCAGGGAATGTAGGTTTGCTGACCTATGGAGCTAGAGCAGAGTACCTTCATGGTTGAGACTTAGGGCAATAAGCCCTTTAGGCGTTCAGCAGCAGCACTAAAGGAATTTTGTAATATCGGCTGAAGCGGGGGAGAGGCTAAGGGGCCTGGTGACTGAGAAGGTGAGGGCCAGAGGGAGATAATCCTGTAAATTTTTCATTCCAGGTACTATATTTTTCAATGTTAGAAATTCTATTTTGTTCTTTTTGTCTTTACTTCTCTGTTAAGAGTTCTTATCTGCTAATACTATTATTTTATTTTGTCTGCATGGATAACCAAAGAAAATACGAATGTTTAGTAAGAAGACAAAGATGTTTATTTATTCCTATCCAAATTCTGGGTTACCCAGATCTCAAAATGTTAATAGTTGCTAACTATTAGGGTGATGATTATGGGAGATATTATTTTCTTCTCTCTTCTATTTTGTCTACTATTTTTTCAATGAGCATGCATTACTTCATAATTTAAATGAAATATAATTTAAAATATATTTGCATATTTAAATATTATATAAAGAAAATAAATATAGTATTCTTTTCAATAATATTATGTGAAGTACTCTTAAAAAATGTCTTGCATAGTGTTGTGTTCATTATATTCTAGTTAAGGTAAAATGATTAAACAGACATGTTAATATGAAGATAATTTTTCTGAATGATGTTAATAGCTAAAAAAAAAACATGATTAAGTATCATATCAATATTTGTTATAATGGTTTTCTCAATTTTAGTGTATTTGATATTTTATAAATAAATCTATTTCACACGAAGTAAACTATTACTGGTTCAAAATGATAGTGTGTATGAATATTGTAACTATAAATACTTTATGATACATCTGTGCCTTATTAGTTTAATACATTTTATTTTTTAGTGTTAGAATTCACAATAATTATGTTTTATTATTGAGAGGAGATAGTTTCTTGAATATTCATTATAGTTAGCCTCAATATTTTACCAGATAATTCAAAGATATGAGTTACTTTATGGAAGTAGATTAAGGTTTTAGAAAGACAGTATTTTTTCTTTTAGAACATTTGTCAGATCATCATTTCTGTGAACTAAGATCATGAGGAGTCTTGGTATGGCACTGTGGGATAAGCACTGGCTCACAAGGTCAGTTGGAACCACAAAGACAGGGGTTTAAATCCACTAGCTGCCCCTTGGGGACCCTATACTGATTTGCTATAAACCAGAACTGACTTGATGGCACTGAACAACAACAACAACAAGATCATGAGGCAATGATGATTAAATTCTAAGTTACAAATGATTATTTTGAACAATCATTGTTTAGAATAAAAGAATCACCCTTCCCTTTAGCTGTATATGCAATTCTGTTGGTTGGGGGCTTACAGAGGAGATACTGAAGGAGGCAGAGTTTCTGGAAGGACAGTACAACTCTATTTTAAATCTGACCCACTTAAAAATTAAATAAATTTCAAGACAGATGATTGTTAAATGAACCATCAAATGGAATTTCAATGAAAGTTTAAAATCTTTTCTACAACTGAGCTCTGTGACAGCTTGGATTATAGGGCAGGTTGGGCTATGCATGCCATAGGCCAATTCATGTTCCCCAAACGCCCATTTACATAGAGGAAATGGTGGCTGTACTCTGGCCCTCACTTTATCAACATGGTCAGTGGTACTAAGTGATACAGGTACGACTTGAAACCCAGGAATACATTTCGCTTGGCACACAAATTCATTTCTTTTTGTGTGGAAGAAACATTTTATCCTTGGCCGGGGCCCTCTGATTTATAGTACATGCTGTATTAATTACTCACTATTCTGGGAACTTCACATATCAATTTGACTTTGCCAAATAGGGTGATCATTTACCATCAGTGTGTTTGAAATATTTCCTTGCAGTGGCAACTGCTAAAATGAACAGATACTCCTTTTGATCATAGGATGAATAATATCTTAGATCCTCAGGCTTGAAAAGGGGGTGTGTGGAGTCACCTACATAAATAAAAGAGAAAGAAAAGAGGGATCTGCATTTATAAGAAGTTTGGATGGAAGATCCAGCAATAGTCCGTGTGACTGTAAGAAACACATAGATTTTGTGTCTTCTGGGATTGGTCAGTTGGTTCACAAGTGTGGTCAGGCCATCTTGGGCTCTGCATTTAGAGGTTCTAGGATGCTTGGGATCATTTTCACATCATACTACACAGCAATGAGAGGCAACATCCAACATGTTCTTTCTCTTCTGCCTTGCACTTCAGTCATAAGAACATTCCAGAACTTCTGCCAGTGCACAAGTCCCAAGAACCACTTCTTGGGTTTCCTTGTTCCCTTTTCCTCTGCTGGCCTCAGAATCAGGTTGGCATCCTCATTCTATGGTCACTAAAAATGGATCCACTGTCCCCTATTCTTAGTTATTTAGGATTCTAAGTTGTTTTACCAGTAACTGTAGGGAGACAGAAGAGCATACAATGAGAAATGAAGAATTTGTACAAAATCTGAAGAATGTGAAGTCATGGTTACCCTTCATCCCCTGAGTCCACATGAAAATGAAACTAAAGTGAGGCAAGATATTTCTTAACTTGTGTTGACTTCTCTGGGATGTGTGTCTTTTTTTTAAGTCATTTATGTCTTCATCCTTTCCCTTTATTCCTCTAACTAGGAATCCAGAGTTTCCCCTATGGCATAGAACAAAGTTTATCAAACCTCCTGATTACAGGAATCCCATGCAGCACAAGATAAGGCTGTGGCTCAAATTGCTGAAGATGTCACAACTCAACGTCTCTGGAGAAGTGATCTTGGTTTTCTGTGTTTAGAGTAGCTGCTCAGGTAATTTTATATGATCAGATCAATGTGGAAATGACTTTATACACCTACCAAGGACAAGTCTCTTTTCAGTGTCTTATCTCCTCCTGCAGCCTGCAGAATGGGATAAAGGTTGTTGTTGTTGTCAGGTGCCATCGAGTCAGAACTGACTCAAAACGACCCCATGCACAGTAGAATGAAACAATGTCCGATCCTGGGCTAACCTCACTACCGCTGCCACACTTGAGTCCATCAATGATGCCACCTGGCTGATCCATCTCGTTAGGGGTCTTCCTCTTTTTCTCTGACCCTCCATCTTACCAAGCATGACATCCTTTTCCAGCAACTGTTCCCTCCTGACAATATGTCCAAAGTATAAGAGACGAAGCTTAGCCATCCTGGACTCCAAGGAGCACTCTGGTTGCACTTCATCCAAAACAGATCTATTGGTTCTTTTGGCAGTCCATGGCACTTTTAGTATTCTCCTCCAACACCACAACTCAAAGGCATCAATTCTTCTACGATCTTCCTTATTCACTGTCCAGCTTTCGCATCCATATGAGGTTATTGAAAACACCATGGCTGGGATAAAGGTGAGCTTCCATAAAGGGATGCTACGTAGGAGCTCTAAACTCATTTCTACTCACATATTGGCTCATTGTGGCAACCTTCCTCTGAAATTGTGGAGGCTAAAGGTATATATCTCCAAGTCTGTTGAGCAGCAAAAGGCAAAAAGGAGTAGGAAGAGTGTAAGGGTGTGTGTATGGAGAATAGTGGGTCTAATCTGACCTCACCCCTGTATACGCGAAAAGTCATAGCATGTTCTGTAGGCAAGCAACCAGCTTTTAACAAGGGCTTGTGAATAACTTAGTTGTAGTCTACAGATTTCTTTTTTGATTGATTTATATCATGATGTTGGAAAATAGGTCTTACATCAAAAAAAAAAACCCCAAAAACTAACAAGATTTATACTTGCCTTTCTCAGTACTAGTAGTGGGAGCAAGCTTCTCCCCCATGAAACACCCAGCATAACCACTGGCAGCTGAAAACTGTGGTGGCCGGGCCACCATGCTCTATGTTCGGAGTCTTAACTAACATCTTCCTTTCTGCAGCTGGTTCTCTTTGGCCACATAGGCACGAAAGATCTGCTGAGCCTCTTCGTTCCTGTGGGATTTTTGAGTAGAACTGCAGACCCGTTTCCCTAAGAGAATTATTCTGCAGGACTAGAGGTGACTTAGCAGGGGTGTGTGACCAGTGACTTTGAGGCTACTTATCTTACTCAAAAAAGAAGGAAAGGAAAAGAAACCCCAAAACAAAACTCACTTAACTTCATACAAAAACAATGTGCCCCTTATCTAGCACAAGTAGCAAAGTGCTCTTAATTGTAGTTGTTGCTGTGATTTCAATGGAAAGTAGTTTAGATCCACTTTTCTTAAACTGCTCTAATCATAGTCGTTTTCATTTTCCTTAATGTAGCAAATACATCTGACTACTTAATTTTGCTCCTTTCTATAATATAGCACTTTACATTTAAGCGTCCAGGCAGCTCTTGTGTATTTCTCAAGCAGAAATAGACTAGACTGAATCTCCCTTAGTTATGGTATGACTTTAAAAAATTTAACTGTTCTTCCAAATGACTCACTTCATTCAACTCCAAATGAAATAATGGCTTTCAATGTCTCCTGTATTTTAGATTTAGATGAAAATTCAATTCAACACCAACCACATTGGCTATTTAATAGTCAAATATCATTTTAAGAGATTATTATTTGAATGGATCATTTTCTCAGGGGCTACTATTTATAGTTAAGTGAGTAACTGTGTTCTGTCTGTCCTTATTAATGGATGGGGAGCTTTTCTTGTTTTCAAGCCCACAGATACATCTTTTTTTTTTTTTTTTTTTTTTTTTTCAAAAGAGGGATAGGAAGAGGAAAAAATCCTACTGGAATATTGCCACTTCCCTCAAAATATGGATATATTTTCCCCTACATTTGCCTTAACATACTGGTTTATGCATTGTTTATATAGTGGCTCTTGGTTGAATGATTTTGAAGTTCCTTTTGAGGTTATAATTTTTCTGTGAACATGGATTTCAGGTTTATCAGTATCACTGGGGGGTTCTCACATGATCACAGACCTTAGTAAAGTGCCATATAAGAAACAGTGTTAGAAAGGAGTGTAAATATACTAATGACAGTCTCTTCAACTTCAGACTGTCCTAATCCACTCTCCTTGCAAAGTCCAGACCAAGATACTTGACAAATTTAGAAGAAAAGCTGTTGAAAAGCACAGTCTTTAGCTTATAAAAGTCAATCAGTTATTTTCCTTTCTAGGTTTTGTGATAGTCCTAAACTGCTCTACTATAATTGTTTCAATTTTACTTAAAAAATATGTAATGTATACAGAGTACAATTAGGAGGAGCTTGTTTTTGTTGTTAGGTGCTGTCAAATTGATACTGACTCAAAGCAACCTTGTGCACAACAGAATGAAACACTGCCCGGTCATGTGCCAACCTTACAAAATTTGCTACACTTGAGTCCATTGCTGCTGCCACTGTGACAATCCATCTTGTTAGGGGTTCTCATCCTTTTCTTTCACCCTCCACATTACCTAGCATGATGTCTTTCTCCAGGACTCGTCCCTCCTGATAATATGTCCGAAGCATGAAAGATGAAGTCTCACCATCCTGGCTTTTAGGAGCATTTTGGCTGTACATCTCCCAACACAGATTTGTTTATTCTTCTAGTCCATGGTACTTTCAATATTCTTCTCCCTCACTGTATCTCAAATGCATCAATTCTTCTATGGTCTTCCTTCTTCATTGTCCACTTTTCAGTTCCATATGAGGTTATCAAAAATACCATGGCCTAGGTCAAGCACACCTTAGTCCTCAAACTTACACCATTATTGAACACAGAAGTCAGCATAATGCACAAGCAAGTATATGTACACTGTAGAAGGCCTGTTGTTGCTGTTGTTGTTGTTGTTAGGCAATGCTGAGTTGACTCTGATTCATAAAGACCCCATGTGCAACCGAATGAGACACGGTCTGGTTTTCTGTCCTTCTCATAATTATTATGTTTGAGAATTTTGTTTCTGCCTCTGCGTCGATCCACTTCATTGGAGGTCTTTCTCTTTTTTGCTCACTTCACTTTACCAAACACGATGTGCTTACCCAGGAACTGGTCCCTCCTGACAACATGTCCCAAGTATGAGAGATGAAGTCTCATCTTCCTTATTTCTAAGGAGCATTCTGGCTGTACTTCTTCTAAGACACATTTATTTGTTCTTCTGGCATTTCCTGGCACTTTCAATATTCTTCACAAACACCATAATTCAAATGCATCGATTCTTCTATGGCCTTTCTTATTCACTGTTCAACGTTTACTTGCATATGAGGCAAATGAAAATACCATGACTTGCGTCAAGTGCGTATTAGTCTTCAAACTGACATCTTTACTCTTTAACACTTTAAAAAGGTCTTTTGCAGCAGATTTGCCCAATGAACTATGTCATTTCATTTCTTCACTGCTGATTTCATGAGTGTTGATTATGGATGCAAACAAAATGAAGTCTTTGACAATTTCAGTTTTGTACAAGGCCTGCAAGAATTCATTTTTTCTGTGCTCACCCAATATAGAGAAGTCCCTTTTGAGTGTTATAGTATCTCTATTTGAAAAATGAAGATGAAAATTACTTTTTAATCACCATCCTTTAGTTTTGTTACTATTAAGTGACTTCGAGTCTCATCCAACTCATAGCGACCCTGTACAGGGTTTCTGAGGAGCAACTGGTGAGCTTGAACTACTGATCTTGCTGTTCCAACTGACCTTGTAGTCCAGCGGATTAACCCACAGCGCCACACCAGGATTCCATCTTATAGTTTCTTTACCTATAAATGGAATTATATCACCTTCCAAACTTTCTTTCTATTGTATCCTACTTACAGAATTAATTTACAGATATGAAACTTAAGTGTACAAGTTTTTTTTTTTTTTTTAATGTAGAAAATATAAAACATTACTTTATCTGTATCTGATATTGATAATTGCTACATTTTCTCAATTTAGGATTCTGTTTCTGGTGGAGAAGCAGCTATTTTGGTAGATCTTGAAAATTAAGCCTTATCTTTCCTAAAAAGGGGAAAATATTCCATAAAGCCTCTTGTTGTTGTTGTTAAGTGCCGTCGAATCAGTTCTGACCCATAGTGACCCTGTATCAGTTTCCAAGGAGCAGCTGGTGAGCTTGAACCACCGACCTTGCAGTTCAAATGGCTTTGTAGTCTGGCGCATTAACCCACAGCACCACACCAGGACTCCTTAAAATCTATTAGGATATAGATATTTTAAACACCAACCCCCTCAAAAAAACAAAACAAAACAAACACACCTTGTGATTTTCTTTAAATGGGCTGTGGATGGGCTAGGACTGCTAAGAGTTATGCTTTAGTTAGTAATGTGACTGACCATTTTCTGAATTATATATTTTAAAAATTGCTGAGCAACTAATATATTCCCTTAACAGTTGTCACCTGTATTTAGAATGTACAATCCCTATTTTTAAAAAGCAGGACATGAATAGAGGATATAAATAAATATGATTCTACCAGCCTTGCTTTTCCTTTTTATTCTCACCAACTCTTTCCAGAGGTGCACAAATCTCCTGAGATTTATTTTGATGAAGGTCAGTTGCTGCTTCGTATTGGGCATGTGAAGAGCTCAGTTACTTTTGACTGTTTCAACAGTTCTGAAAGGTTCTATCTGAACACTTGGTGTGGTAATAGGCAGAAATAATGAAAAACCATTTTAGCTAGTGATGCCCAACACTTTGATGAACCTTTCCAGACAGTAGAGGATTTAATACTGACATTGAAGGTGGTTTTGAAAGATAACAGGTCACTAAGTCCTCATGGTGAGAGACTTCTGAGGTCTGATCTTGGGAGCACTATGGACACAAGGAGAAGAGAATTTCCGATGTACTAGGGTGAGTTAAAAATGATCTGCACTCCAGTTATATTAAAATGCCCGTCCATGTCCATGGTTGATGTCAGCATTGACTGTGCACATGAATGATTCTGTTGATTGGATGAGTGACAGTGGATTATGTGGCAAATTATTTGCAAATCAGTCATGGCTCTGCCTATGAAATAATCCATAACAGAATTGGTTCCAAAAAGTTTGTGTGAGACAGCTACTAAAGTACCCATCAGGTCCCAAGAGCAGATCTAAGAAGTCTCTCACCATGAAGACTTAGTGACCTGTTATCTTTCAAAACCACCTTCGGTGTCAGTATTAAATCCTTTATTATCTGGAGAGGTAAATCAAAGTGTTGGGCATCACTAGCAAAAATGGCTTTTCATTACCTATGGAAGTACATAAACAGAAGTGTTTGGATATCTTCAAACAAAATTTGGATAGATATAAGAAGGAAGGTAACAATCTCTTTAAAAACATCACCACTGGTGACCACACATGGATTTGTCACTAGGAGCCTGAGAGTAAACGGCAGAGTATAGAATGGAAACATCCTCAATCGCCAACCAAGAAAAAGTTCAAAAGTCAATCATTAGCTGGAAAATTGATGCTTACAGTTTTCTGGAATTCTCAAGGGCCAATATTGGAATGCTATCAGGACAAGGATACAAAAATTAACAGTGCTGTTTACAGTGAGATGCTCACTGAAGAGCTGAAGTCTAAACTGGATTAGACACAAAGGACTGCTATCCAGTGGCATTGTGATCTTGCATGACAATGTATATCCACACACCTCTGCCCACACTGTTGACACTCTGCACAAACTTCGTTTTGAGATGTAAAAACATTCTCCCTATAATCCTGATCTTGCTTCATCAGATTTTCACCTGTTTGGTCCCCTGTAAAGATGTCTTTGAGGATGAAGATTCATCTCTGATGGAGAAGTGAAGACATTGGTGCACTTGTGGCTCACAGCTGAGCTTGACATTTAAAAATAAGAAAATATGAAAGTTTATTGACAGATAGACTAACTGTATTGAAAAGCAAGGAGATTATATATAAAAATATGATGTACTGCTGTTTCTAAAAGTTGATTAAAATCAATATTACAGCCAAAGTGCAGATAATTTTTGGTTTACCCTCATATATAATGACTGCAGTGAGGGCACATATAGAGAAGGGGGATTACCAAGGACTTGAGGTCTTGGCCATTGAAGGATGTGAAGATTAAAGTCTTAACCTTGAGTTGCTCACTCAGAAATGTGTTTGTTAAGTACAGCAGGAAGGGATCTTGATGTGACTTGATTATGCTCATGTATAACAGAAAACCCTAGACTATGATGAGGGGTATCTACCTGGGTCTAATGCTGGCCAGTTGTGTGGTCCTGAGCAAGTCCCACATGCTTTCTGGAACCTTGCCAGGGCTAGTCATGGCCATTGAAATCAAGTTCCCCAAATATATCCATGTTATTTAGATATACAAAAATTAACTATCCAGTCTTAAAGACCTCAGGGTGAATAAAGCAAAGTTCTTGTGGGTGGTAGTGAGCTAGATAGGAAAGTGAATCGTTTCAAAGCAGTGTGCAATAAAAGACATATTGAAGAATGGATTTAGCAAAATGAACACAATGGTATGTGAGTCATTTTTTTAAGGACAGAAGGACAAACAGGGAAAGATAAAGAAGATTGTTTTTGAACTCAGTCTTATACAATGGGTCCAGGAAAAAACAATTAACCTGGACCCAAGGGATTCTATATAAAGGGCCAGATAGTGAAGTAAGGAACAATAGTAAATGAATGAGTATGAATGTGTTACAATAAAACTACATGTATTTACGAAAAGAGGCAGTGGTGATATTACATCTTTGGAAAATTAATTATGATTCTTTATTCAAATATTTCTGATTGTTTATAAAACATTTCTTCTCCTGCTCAAATCTGGAATTGAACAAGATCTACAAATGGCCTTTAATTGCCATGCCAACTCAGTCCCCCTTTGGAAGCTCTCTGTACTCTGGGATTTGATTTTACTCAATATTGGAGACTGCTAGACTGTGACAACCTTGCTCCCTTGACAATTTGTCTCCTTGTCCTCTTCCTCCTTATTTCATACCTCCCCCTTTTTAATGGCAGACAATTTAGTGAAATGTGTATCAGGACACTGAATTTGTGAACATGTGTTCTCATCTAAGAGTGGTCTTTGAATATTGGGTCTGAAAGTTAAAAGATCTTGAAACATAAAACTACAGGTGTAAACTTGTGGTCTTTTTACCGCTTACAGCTTCGGCCTCATTACCTTGAGCAATAAGTCTAACCCTTTTCCTCAGTGTATTGAATCTATAAAGTAGTTGATTCCCACTGTTCTTCACACAAATTTTCAGCAGGGTAGGACCAATTCACTGCTTGTTTTAGGCTTAAAAATCCTCCTGAAGTGCAAGGATGAAGGGTGGTAGGTAATTGAAGTTGCTGGGCATTCTGTGCATAAATGGGAGAGGGAATTAAATTGTGTGGGTATTTCAGAAACTTTCTATCTTAACTAAAAATGTTGGCCTTTTTTTAGGAAGTTTGCTGTATGCTTAATGAAAAAGAGAGACCTCTCTTCAGTATGCTGTGACATTTTTACAAAAATCAGTGGTTTAGCGACGAGTATCTGGAATGAAATGGACAACTTGACTTTCCATTTGTAGCAAAGCCTGCTGGGCTGACTTGCAAACTTTCGTACATGTTTGCTATACCTTTGAGGGTAAAAACTATGTTGACTTTATCTCTTGGAACATGCAAAAAAATGTCTTCTGGAATGGGGAAAGAAAAACAAGCCAAACCCAACCAGACACAAAACACAACAACTTAATCCTATGACTTCCTATGATTTTGTGGTATTTACTCAATTTTTATTTTTACTATTAGGACTAGTGTTTGTTTTCCTTTTTTACCTCAAAGAGTTTCATTTTATTAAGCTTGCTTACTTAATCCTTTGCAAGGGCTGATAACGAGTATGGCTTGGCACTCTTATACTTGTGTTAAGTTGAAATTTGTCCTTGGGTTGTTAGAGGTTGTAAAGCCTGTAGGAACATTATGATACTTGAATTTGAATTTTTAAAATTAAAAGGACAAGATACTAACTCTTAATGCAATGAAGAAGGAGAGGAGGCTCAATCCACTTTGAAATCCAGCCTCCTCCCATAAAATACTCAAGAATTTCTACATATTCTTTCAAGTCCTTAAAGTAGAAAAGAATTAATTCCTAAGGAGACTGATGAAAGGAGTGAGAAACAAGGAGACAATATAGAAAGTCTCTAAAGAGAACTCAGCACAGTCTCACACTAATTCCATCCTACAAAAACAGGACAGAGCACAGTGGAGATGAAGCAACAGAAGCACTCACATAGAACATCCTAACAACAACTGAACTGAACAAACATGGGCAGTGACTCAGCTCTCTAAGGTATCATCTCACAGCAGAGCCTGCAGGAAGTGGGGAAAGGGAAGAAACAATCAGATCTCTGAGGTTCTGAATCGGAATCCTGTCCTTTGCAAAGCCAGACCATATCATCTGATCTTTGCCTTCATGTGGAGGTGAGCAAGTATTTACCTTCTTACCTGTTCTTATCAACACTCTTATCAACGGGGAAAAGATTGAAGTTGTCAAGGACTTCATTCTTCTTGGATCAACTATCAACACTCATGGAAGCAGCAATCAAGGAATCAAAGGATGTATTGCATTAGGCAAATCTGCTGCACAAGACCTTTTTAAAGTGTTGAAGAGCAAAGATGTCAGCTGGAGGACTAAGGTGTGCCTGATCCAAGCCATGGTATTATTAATAACCTCATATGCATGTGAAAGCTGGACAGTGAATAAGGAAGAATGTAGAAGAATTGATGATTTTGAGTTTTGAAGAATATTGAAAGTGCTATGGGCTGCCAAAAGAACCAACAGATCTGTGTTGGAAGAAGTGCAGCCAGAGAGCTCCTTGGAGGCCAGGACGGCCAAACTTCGTCTCTCATACTTTGGACATATTGTCAGGAGGACCCAGTCACTGGAGAAGGGTATCATGTTTGGTAAGGTGGAGGGTCAGAGAAGGAGAGGAAGAACCCTAGTGACATGGATTGGCAAAGTGGCAGCGACCATGGGCTCAAGAGTGGCAACAATTGTGAGGTTGGCGGAGGACTGGGTAGTGTTTCGTTCCATTGTACATAGGGTCTCTATGAGTCGATAGTGACTCAATGACACCTGACAATGGCAACAACTTTTTTTGAAAATGGTTGTGTTGGGGCTGATGTCTGTGAATTTTCAAGTCTAACTTAAACATCATTAACATCATAATCATTCTTATCCTCCTCATGCTCATGAAGACTTCTTTATCTTAAACACTGAGCTAGACATGCTCAGTGCTCACAAACCCAAAAGACCACTGCCTTGGAGTTTATTCCCACTCACAGCAACTGAGTAGAACTGCCACAAAGGGTTTTCAAGACTGCAATCTTTTTAGCAGCAGGATTGCCAGGTTTTCTCCTTGGCGGAGTGACTGGTGGGTTGGAACCATTGATGTTTTGGTTTGCAGCTCAGCCTTAGCCATTGTAACACCAAGGTTCCCAATCCTCACAACACACTGTACACACTGATGTGATTATCTACATGTTAGAGACAAAGAATTGGAGGCTCAAGAAAGAAAATTTACTTCCCCAAAGTCTCGTTGTTGTTGTTAGGTGCCATCGAATTGGTTCTGACTCCTAGAGACACTATTGACAACAGAATGAAACACTGTCCATTCCTGTGCCATATTTACAACTGCTATTATGTTTGAGTCCATTGTTGCTGCTACTGTGTCAATCCATGTCATGGGGCGGGGAGGTCTTCCTCTTGTTTGCCTACTCTCCATTTTACTAAGCAAGATGCCCTCCTCTAGGGACTGGTCCCTCCTGACAACATGTCAAAGAATGAAAGAGGAAGTCTTGCTACTCTTGTTTCTGAGGAGCATTCTAGCTTCTAAAATAGATTTGTTTGTTCTTCTGGTACCTCCAACATTTTTTGCCAACACTGTAATTCAAATGCATCAGTTTTTTCATGGTCTTCCTTATTCATTGTCCAACTTTCACATGCATATATTGTTGTTGTTAGGTGCCATTGAGTCGGTACTGAGTCTTAGCGACCGACCTTATGCACAGCAGGATGAAGCACTGCCTGTTCCTGGGCCAACCTCACTACTGTTGCCACAATTGAGTCCATTGATGCTGCCACTTGGCCAATCCATGTCATTGCGGGTCTTCATCTTTTTCTCTGACCCTCCACCTTAACAAACCTGATATCCTTCTCCAGCGACTGCTCCCTCCTGACAATATGTCTAAAGTGTGAGAGACGAAGTTTGGCCATTTGGGCCTCTAAGGAGCACTCTGGCTGCACTTCTTCCAAAACAGATCTATTGGTTCTTTTGGCAGCCCATGGCACTTTCAGTTTTCTCCTCCAACACCGTAAGTCAAAGGTATCAGTTCTTCTATGGTCTTGCTTATTCACTGTCCAGCTTCCCATGCATATAAGGTAATTGAAAATTCCATGACTTAGGTCAGGCACAACTTGGGTCCTCAAATCGACATCTTTGCTCTTTAACACTTAAAAGAGGTTGTGTGCAATAGATTTGCCTAATGTAATACGTCATTTGATTTCTTGACTGCTTCTTCCAAGAGTGTTGATAGTGGAGCCAAGCAAAATGAAATCTGACATCATAAATCTTTTCTGTGTTTCTCATGTTCTTTATTGGTTCAGCTGTGAGGATTTTTATTGTCTTTGCATTGAGCTGCAACCCATCCTGGCGCTTCATAGCTAACGATGATCAAGGTGACAGTGGTGAATTTTGACAAAACACAAGCTGCACTATGTGCCAGGTACCAAACTGCATGGGTCATCTGATGCTACTGTACTCATGCAACCACTGCTATTGAGGCAATTCCAACCCACAGTGGCCCCATAGGACAGAATAGAACTCTATAAGGTTTCCTAGACTATAAATCTTTATGGAAGCAGATTGCCTCATCTTTCTCCCTCAGAGTGACTGGCTGTGGGTTCAAACCACCAACCTTTGGGTTAGTAGCCCACCGCTTAACCCACTATACTACCCTGGCTCCTAAACTCATGCTACTGACTCCTATACTCATGCTACCAATGTGGAAACAGAGATTTGGGGAGGTCGGATAATTTGTACACAATCATAGAGCTATGAAGGGAGAGTCAGACCTCAAAGTCAGGCAGTTGAGTCAGAAGGTGGGAGAATTGGTACTCAATCCTCAAAGTACCAATATTACTCTTACTGCTGCTAGTGATGGCACCTATGGGTGCTTATGGAATGCAGACAACCCTGCCATTGGGAGATGGTCTGACATGTGTCTGTTAATAATCTTGCAAGTGGAGGCAGCAAAATTATTAGTAACTACTTAGGTAATTGTCTATGGTCAATGTTAGGCAAAATCATGGTAAGGGTGTGTGTAGGAAAGTATCTGTGGGTGCATATGTAACTGCAAGGTTAGTTTGAACCTTGGATACAAGGTCACTGTGAGTCAGCGCCAACTCAATGGCACTTAACAACAACACTGTGTATATGTGTGTACACATGTGTATATAGGGGTGTGTACACGTGTGTATATAGGTGTGTGTATACATGTGTATATATGTGCTTGTGTGTATATATGTGTGTGTGCATGTTTCTTTGTCTTCTAGTGCTCCATCTGGGTAGTATTTCATGTTCCAGATCATTCTCTTGATATTCACTTATTGAGCCATGTCTCATTCCTCTGGTAATGGACTTCTTCTTGTTGTTAAGTGCCATTGAGTCAGATCCGATTCATAGCTACCCTGTACTGACTGGATACTCTGCAAAAATAAGTTGTGCCAAATTTTACAGGGAACAGAGGCTCAGAGCTTCCCTTTCCAGAGTGGACGTATTGCATTAAGCAAATCTGCTACACAAGACCTTTTAAAGTGTTGAAGAGCAAAGATGTCAGCTTGAGGAGTAAGGTACACCTGACCCAAGCCATGGTATTTTCAATAACCTCATATGCATGCAAAAGCTGGACAGTGAATAAGGAAGACTGTAGAAGAGTTGATGCTTTTCAGTTATGGTGTTGGATGAGAATATTGAAAGTGCCATGGGCTGCCAAAAGAACCAATAGATCCATTTTGGAAGAAGTGCAGCCAGAGTGCTCCTTGGAGGCCAAGATGGCCAAAGTTCGTCTCTCATACTTCAGAAATATCATCAGGAGGGAGAAGTTGCTGGAGAAGGATATCATGTTTGGTAAGGTGGAGGGTCAGAGAAAAAGAGGAAGACCCCCAACGAGTTGGAATGGCCAACTGGCAGCATTGATGGACTCAAGTGTAGCAACAGTAGTGAGGTTGGCTCAGGATCGGGAAGTGTTTCATTCTGCTGTGCGTAAGGTCGCTATGGGTCGGTACCGACTCTATGACACCTAACAACAACAACAACAACACAGTGAAGGTGAATGCTGGGGAAGAGAGACACATTTGTCCCTCTGAAAAGTAGCAGGCACGCCCACAGCGCTTATGCTCCTAGACTCATAGGCCCCGTTCTCCCTCCCTTGTGTCTAGCAGGGATTCGCCAAGCCAGGGGTCTTTGGAGATGTTGTCCTAGGAAACTGGGTCAGTGGGCTAAGAGACAGGGGACACGTCTCTCTTCAGTTTCCTCAGTTGTGCCCTGCACAGAGACTGTGGGCAGACATAGACTGTGGGCAGACATAGACTTTGCAAATTCCTTTCTCTGATTTGTCCCAGTTGGTCCCCTAGTCATGGGATCTGCAGAATTCCTTCTTGATGAACACCCCAGTCCCTTTTCCCTCTGTGAAATTGCCCCTCCTCCTGGAGTTCCTTGTGATTTTCCAGCACCTGATTTGCCAGAAATCAACCATTTCTGTAGCATGTCTTTTTTTTGGCTTAACCACTAGTGAAGCTGGCTCCTGGACCCTGAGCCAGGGGGGCAGCTCAGAAGAGCAAAGCATCCCAGAAGTGATCCTGATGGACCTTGGTCTGGGCTCCCTGCCACCTAGCTGGGAGTGAAGTCTAGACACAGGTAACATGGGAGGGAGGTGGGAGAGGAGACAACTGTCCTTGTATCCACCTGTCTCTGAACTCTCCACCTGGGGGTGACTTATCCTCTAAGCAAGGACAGACGCTCAGGCTGCATTGAGAAAACAAACAGCCACAGCAGAGGTGGTACCTCTTGATGCTTCCATTTACTTCCTAGGACTCCTGACCACACCCCAAGTGCTATTGCTGTACTGGGGGAGCCAGGAAGGATAGCAACCTTCTCCACCCATGGCTCCTGCAGTTGGAAGGACACTGTCTGCTGTCAGTATGCTGGAAATCATTTGGAAAATTATACTCCCGACCCCTGCTTTCTCTGCTTCTCATTGATCCAGGGGGTTGGGGGGAGGGAGATTGAAAGACGTCTCCTTTGATTCCCAAGGTTGAAATCGTAGGAGAGAGGTGCTGATATTTCCCTTGTATGGCTAGCTGCTGTTTCATATCCATCCGTAAAGTTTTGGACCTGTGACACTCTGAGCTTGTGCCTCAAATTTTGTCAATTTGTTGTTTTTTGGTAGCCAAAAAAAAAAAAAAAAAAAAGTGCAACTTTATATTTGCAGTAAGTAACCACCCCCTTTCCTTTTTTTTATCAGAGAAAGTATCTGGCAGTGACTAACATCCTATATTAATAGACCAATAATTGCTACATTTCATACCACGTATGGCGTCCCTCAGAAACCTCAATTGCATTCGGATACTGGGATGGAAGTTTCAATGCAGCAGCTAATGCGCTCCACCAAGCATTTCCCCACCTCGAATTTCTTCAAAGAACCTCTAAGTGGAAGTTCTGTTCCTCTGAGTCAAAGTTGAGCATTGAGATTAAGTTCTATGGTTTTATTTTGTTCGTTAGTGAAGATTCTAAGATCCTGAATTGCGTCTGGAGATGTATTTTCTGGTTTTGGTTTCAAATAAAAGCTTGAAATCTCACTGACTTGCTGAATATTATGGTCCTGAATGAGGGTTTTGGAGATAAAGCTATGAAACATCCCAAACGAAAGCTCTTAAGAGAAATCTCGCATACTGGCTTTGCTGCAAAGTTTAGCCCCACTCTGTTTCAGTGGTTCAATGTCTCATGAATAAGAATACTTTTTTTGAAGTTTAATGCACATCAGAAAACATATTGTTTCCAAAATCATTTGCTGTAGATAAGCATCATTGGATAATGTTGCTTCATACACTTAAATGCTATCTACTCCCTAGATTGAGCCCTGGTGTGGCAAAGTAGGATAAGCACTGGACTGGTAACCGCAAGGTTGGCAGTTCAAACCCACCAGCCGCTCTTGGAAACCCTATACAGTGCTATCAGTCAGAACTGACTCGGTGCACACAGCAAGAACATTCCCCAGACTAAATAAACATAGAGTTGCTCTCCATTATGTTGAAAAAATATGGCTTTGCTGATGGTAATATAAAAAGAAATTTTTTGTTTTGTTTTTATTCTTCCTTCCAACCTTGGTGTCCCTAGGTGGTGCTCTCATATTTTATACAATGTTGTTGTGAAGTGCTGTCGAGTCGATTCGGACCCATAGCGACCCTGTATAGGGTTTCTCAGGAGCAGCTGGTGAGCTTGAACTGCTGACCTTGCAGTTCAAATGATTTTTCAGTCTGGTGCATTAATCCACAGCACCACACCTGGACAATATACAATATTCAATATTATATGTTATTTATTATATTTTATTTAAGCTTGTATTATATTAAAGCTTGTAAAGGGGCCTTAATTTGCTAGTCAGAAGGTTGGATGTTCGAGTACACCCAGAAGTACCTCAGAAGCCAGGCCTGCTGAGCTACTTCTGAAAAGTCAGCCATTGGGAACCATATGGAGCAACGTTCTATTCTGATGTGTAGGGGTCAGCATGAGTCAGAACCAACGTGATGGCAACTGGGCTGTGTGTGCTTGTGTGCTTCAGCCTTTGCCAAGATGTCTTTACACATGTGTCAGTGCTGAGCCAGTCTTGAGTTTCATTAACTATGGCCTTGGTATCATTAATTTGAGTGGACTACTTGCTGTATTCTGACTGACCTGGTCACAGCCAGCCCAAAGGAAGTTGTACAGACTATTTCCCACATCTGTAACCACCCACTTTCTCCTTTTAAGACCTTTATTTAAAGGCAAAGCACTCTCTTTCAATAACAAATGGTGAGAAACTCACATCTTGCTTTTTCTCTAAGTGCTGAAGGAGAAGTAAGTCACTTGGCAACCAGTGCACTTTTCCCCTGTGAGTGGAAACTCCATTTGTGTGGGTGTATACCTTGCCTCTAGGACACCCTGAAATTTTAACCACTACCACCCCTGAGCAAAGCCCATTTAGTTCCAGAAGTTGGAATGTTAGGCAGAGGTCTAAATTGCTACCTAGGGTTTCCCAGATGGCATCTTCCTTGCACAACCCTTTTCTTAGTCACACAGAAAAAGGAAAGAAAAAGATAAAGGAGGAAAGCATTGATCAGTGCCCAGTGGCTGAACCTTAGAGAACTGGTAGAGCTCACAGAAAATGAGTTTACCTCCATAGCTGAACAGCTAAAGAACTATCAAGTGATGATGATTTTTAAATAAAGATTTTGTGCTACATGTGGCACAGATAGTTCAAGGCCCCTTTAGAAGCTTAAATATGTGACAGCAGAACCTGCTTTTACTTATGTATAGCAAAAAAAAAAAAAAAAAGTCTCTTCAATTACTAGTTGCATTCTAAGTAAACAGAGCAGACAACCTTTAAGGTTTTGACTTTGAATTGAGTATCCACCAAGTACCACTCAGAATGCTAAGGTGATGGGTCATTCTGACTGAAATATGTCCTAAAATCACTGACACAGAAGTCTTCATCCACTTATCATTAGAGATGTTAGTCATAAAGAATGTTCCAAATCTTTGAAACTTTGATAGCTGTTACAAATCTTACAAGAATTATTTTAATGCTATTTTTGTCAAATCAATTTTCATCCAGAGTAATAATTCTTCATCCTGGTTGTCTGATATCTCCTGGTGCCTCAAATCCTTTCATTTAGTATTGAAAACTTCTTAGTTTTAAAAACTTTGAACAGATCTTTCAAGTATAATACCTTTTTTACAATTCTGTCACTTAACTCTGGCTCAAAGCTCTGGATGGCTCACCATTGCTCTGTGAGTCTTGGAATGGAAAGGGATCCTAGAAATTTAGTCTCCTGCTGGATACAAAAGGAGCCCTGTTGGCACAATGGTTATGCACTCAACTACTAATGGAAAGGTTGGTGATTTGAACCCTCCTTGAGGATCCACAGGAGAGAAAACCTGGTTATCTACTGTCATCAAGATTATGTCCCTGGAAGACCTGTGAGGTAGTTTTACTCTGTCACATGGGTTTGGAATCAACTCAGTGGCACACAACAATGATAGCAACAACACCAACAGCTGGATATAAAAATTATCTTTCAATAACCTTCCCTGAACCCTGCTTGTTACTTCCAGCAACAGGGACATCACGACCATCTGAAGTAATTGGTTTTCCCTGCTGGACACTTCCAAGTATTAGCATCTTTGTTTTTGTATTAAGTCAGACCTCAAGTCCTTGAGCCTTGCCATCAGTGGACCCAGTTTTGTCCACTGCAGCAAAAATACCTCAAACACCAACTTTCTTTTGTATATAATACATCTCCAAGTATTTGAAGATGTTACCTTGTCTTGCCTTACTTGTCACCAATTTAGACTCAGAATCCTTTGATGTGGCATGATGTCAGGGATGAGTATCAACCTGAGAATACACTCTACCTCATTGTTCACCTCTAAACATAGGCCAATAAACAACATTCTTATCAATGGAGAAAAGATTGAGGTTGTCAAGGACTTCATTCTTCTTGGGTCAACTATCAACATTTGCAGAAGCAGCAGTCAAGAGATCAGATGACGTATTGCATTGGGCAAATCTGATGCACAGGAACTTTTTAAAGTATTGAAGAGTAGAGATGTCAGCTTGAGGACTAAGGTGCACCTGACCCAAGCCATGGTATTTTCAATAACCTCATATGGATACGAAAGCTGGACAGTGAATAAGGAAGATCGTAGAAGAATTGATGCCTTTGAGTTGTGGTGTATTTGGAGGAGAATACTGAAAGTGCCATGGACTGCCAAAAGAACCAATAGATCTATTTTGGAAGAAGAGCAGCCAGAGTGCTCCTTGGAGGCCAGGATGGCTAAGCTTCATCTCTCATACTTTGGACATATTGTCAGGAGAGAACAGTCTCTGGAGAAGGATGTCATGCTGGGTAAGATGAAAAAGAGGAAGACTCCCAACGAGATGGATCAGTCAGGTGGCACCGTTGATGGCATCAAGTGTGGCAGCGGTGATGGGGTTGGCCGAGGATCGGACATTGTTTCATTCTGCTGTGCATGGTGTCGCTTTGAGTCGGTTCCAACTCGATGGCACCTGACAACAACAACAAACATAGGCCAAGTCTTAGTTACCTAGTGCCGCTGTAACCGCAATGGCACAAGTGGAGGCTACAAGTCCAAATTCTGACCACTGGCTCTGGAGAAAGGTCCTTGTAGGCCCAGCATTCTTTGGAATTCCCCATGTGGCTTGGCATCATCTTCCCAAGGATCTAAGAGCTTCACAGAGCAGGGACCCCAGATCTAAAGGACACAGTTCACTCCTGGCTCTTGTGTTGTGGTGGTAGTTTGTCCCTCCTTCTCTGCTTAAGTCTTTCTGTTTTTCCAAAATAAAATTTATTGCCTGCCATACCCTTGACTTATCACACCAAATCACATAATTGGGCATAAATACATCTCAACCAGTGAGAATCCTGGCCCATTTATTTTGACATAAAACATTCACAGGGCAAAACAAACTCAAATTTATCATCTAAACTTTCAAAAGTCTACTCAGCCATCTGGATTACCACATCTATCGACATTTGTATCCATGATTTTGTAATACATATCCCCTGATTCAGGTTATCTTTTCATTATTCTCTAAAGGAGCCCTGGTAGCGTAGTGGTTAAGAATCGGGCTGCTAACTGCAAGGTCAGCAGTTCGAAACTACCAGCTGTTCCGCAGGAGAAAGATGAGGCATTCTGCTCCGGTAAAGATTTACAGCCTCCGAAACCTTGTGCAGGGTCACTATGAGTCAGAACCGACTCCACGGCACTTAACAACAACAACAACAACAAAGATCTTTAGCTGTTGCAGCTCAATGCTGCTGAGTCAGTTCTGACTCATAGCAACCCTGTATAAAGTTTCCAAGGAGTAGCTGGTGGGTTTGAACTGATGACTTTGTGGTTTACAGTTCAGTGCTGTTCTTACAGGTTCACACCAGGAGTCTATCTGTAAAGATAACATGATAATAATTATCTCTTTGGTCTATCTGACTGATACAAGATAATATGTTGTTGTTAAGTGCCTTCGAGTCAGTTCTGACTCATAGCAAAACTGTATAGGGTTTCTGAGGAGCAGCTAGTGAATTTGAACCACCAACCTTGTAGTTCAAACCGACCTGGTGGTCTAGTGCATCATCCTGCAGCATCACAAGAGAATAAGTTATGATAATATCTTGTGGTGTTCTCATGATTTCAGGAACCCACAGGATGCATGATATTTGATGCTGAATGAGAAGTGATGGGTTAATCACACTCTGTGATCCCTTGGAGCTATCAGAAAACTTCTTAGATACAAAATAAAAATTGGAAGAGTACTAGGAAGGTAAGTACCACAGGTGTTATATAGAGGAAATGTTTGAATATGTAGGGATTTGTTTTAGGAAACCCAACTTAGACAGGAAAGGCCTTTGGTGAGAAACTGAATAATCTCCTGATGTGACATCAGAGTGGAGGAAGACTGGGGAGGTGGAATGAGCAGTAGAGGTCTAGGGTAGGCAGTGGGCAACAATTTAGTGTCTCAGAGAATCTAAAGTAGACCCAAGGGGCTGGAAAGCGAATAGAGAATTAAAACCAAAACCCACTATCATTGAGTTGATTCTGATGCATACCAACCCTACAGGACAGAGTAGAATTGTTCCTAAGTGCTTTTGTGATTGTAAATCTCTACAGGACCAAACAGCCTTATCTTTCTCCTGCAGAGTCTGGTGGGTTTGATCTACTGATCTGTGGTTAGCAATCCAATGTTTAAACCACAAGAGTCTACAGGAATCTTATAGAGTTAAGGGCAGAGGCCAAATCATGAAGTGCTTTTCAAGCCATTTAAAGATGACAGCTTCTCCTTAAAACCAAAGGGAAGTTCTGTTCCTGAAGGCAATTAAGCAGAGATGTGTGTATGTGGGTGTGATACTGATCAGACTAACACAGACTAGAAAGAAATCCTTGGCGATCTGCTTCCAAAAATCATCCAATGGAGATTGGTCCAATCTGCAACCGATCATGGGGATGACACAGGACTGGGCAGTGTTTCATTCCATTGTGTATGGATTTGCCATGACTTGGGGATGACTTGATGGCAGCTCACAATGCATGAGGAGGAGTTCAGGGGTGTGCCTACAGGGCACTGTGTTCACAGCCAGATAGGTGACAATTTAGGAAGTTAATTAACAAGAATATAAAAAGAGCATTGCCACACACATGCTCCTACATGTTAAACTGTTTTGGTTGGCTACGATTTTCAAGGCCTGTGAGCATGAAAATCCTAGATTATTATTAATTCATGGGAGAGTAGAATCTCATTCTTCCAGGACACTGGCACATCACTCTCTAATTACATTATATTTCATAATTGTTTGGAGCTAGGTTATTTGTCCATTTCCATCACATATGATTATTTTCTTCTCTTGCCTTATACAGTGGATAAAACTCTTATCAGTGTTCACTCAGCTGTAGGAAACAACCTGAGTTTTAGTCCCTCACATGGGGTTTAAAGAGAATTTTAACATATCTAGAAAACCAGGCGTGGTGCAATTTGTTTAACACCATTATTGCAGAGCTCTCTTTCTCACTCAATCAGCCCAGTTGCAGAAAGTAAAGATTACAGTGAGTGAAAACACAAAGTAGGAGCATCAATAACTGGCAGATGTCATATCCAAGAAAACCTTAGTTTACACCATCTTTGGCATAACAAAGCTAGCTTGAGACTCCCCAGGAGGGTGGCCATACCAGGTCTTTTAGTTAGGGTTCTCCAGAGAAACAGAACAAAGGAGAGATATTTTTATTTATGTACCCATCCACCCATTCATCTACCAACCCATCCACCCACTCATCCATTCATTCACCTACCCAACTATCCATCCATCCATCCATCCATCCATCCATCCATCCATCCATCCATCCATGCATCCATCCATGCATCCATCCATGCATCCATCCATTCATCCATCCATCCATCCATCCATCCATCCATCCATGCATGCATCCATGCATCCATCCATCCATCCATCCATCCATCCATCCATCCATCCATTCGTCCCTCCCTCCTTCCCTCCATCCATCCATTCATCCCTCTCCCTACCAACCCACACATTCACCCACCCACCCAC